>NW_026988919.1:0-192610 GCF_030222135.1 Aotus nancymaae | reverse complement strand
AAAACGCAGCTATCTAACAGAACGGTTGTCAATGTGTGCACTCAACTTCCAGAGTTAAACCCGTGTGTGGATTCAGCAGTCTGCAGAGACTTTCTCTGCAGAGTCCCAAAACAGGCGTTTTCAGCCCATTACCGGCATATGGAAGAAACAGCAGTAAGCACAGGGAAATATCTGCTTCTAAATCCAAAACGCAGCTATCTAACAGAACGGTTGCCAATGTGTGCACTCAACTTCCAGAGTTAAACCCGTGTGTGGATTCGGCAGTCTGCAGAGACTTTCTCTGCAGAGTCCCAAAACAGGCGTTTTCAGCCCATTACCGGCATATGGAAGAAACAGCAGTAAGCACAGGGAAATATCTGCTTCTAAATCCAAAACGCAGCTATCTAACAGAACGGTTGTCAATGTGTGCACTCAACTTCCAGAGTTAAACCCGTGTGTGGATTCAGCAGTCTGCAGAGACTTTCTCTGCAGAGTCCCAAAACAGGCGTTTTCAGCCCATTACCGGCATATGGAAGAAACAGCAGTAAGCCCAGTGAAATATCTGCTTCTAAATCCAAAACGCAGCTATCTAACAGAACGGTTGTCAATGTGTGCACTCAACTTCCAGAGTTAAACCCGTGTGTGGATTCAGCAGTCTGCAGAGACTTTCTCTGCAGAGTCCCAAAACAGGCGTTTTCAGCCCATTACCGGCATATGGAAGAAACAGCAGTAAGCACAGGGAAATATCTGCTTCTAAATCCAAAACGCAGCTATCTAACAGAACGGTTGTCAATGTGTGCACTCAACTTCCAGAGTTAAACCCGTGTGTGGATTCAGCAGTCTGCAGAGACTTTCTCTGCAGAGTCCCAAAACAGGCATTTTCAGCCCATTACCGGCATATGGAAGAAACAGCAGTAAGCACAGGGAAATATCTGCTTCTAAATCCAAAACGCAGCTATCTAACAGAACGGTTGTCAATGTGTGCACTCAACTTCCAGAGTTAAACCCGTGTGTGGATTCAGCAGTCTGCAGAGACTTTCTCTGCAGAGTCCCAAAACAGGCGTTTTCAGCCCATTACCGGCATATGGAAGAAACAGCAGTAAGCACAGGGAAATATCTGCTTCTAAATCCAAAACGCAGCTATCTAACAGAACGGTTGTCAATGTGTGCACTCAACTTCCAGAGTTAAACCCGTGTGTGGATTCAGCAGTCTGCAGAGACTTCCTCTGCAGAGTCCCAAAACAGGCGTTTTCAGCCCATTACCGGCATATGGAAGAAACAGCAGTAAGCCCAGGGAAATATCTGCTTCTAAATCCAAAACGCAGCTATCTAACAGAACGGTTGTCAATGTGTGCACTCAACTTCCAGAGTTAAACCCGTGTGTGGATTCAGCAGTCTGCAGAGACTTTCTCTGCAGAGTCCCAAAACAGGCGTTTTCAGCCCATTACCGGCATATGGAAGAAACAGCAGTAAGCACAGGGAAATATCTGCTTCTAAATCCAAAACGCAGCTATCTAACAGAACGGTTGTCAATGTGTGCACTCAACTTCCAGAGTTAAACCCGTGTGTGGATTCGGCAGTCTGCAGAGACTTTCTCTGCAGAGTCCCAAAACAGGCGTTTTCAGCCCATTACCGGCATATGGAAGAAACAGCAGTAAGCACAGGGAAATATCTGCTTCTAAATCCAAAACGCAGCTATCTAACAGAACGGTTGTCAATGTGTGCACTCAACTTCCAGAGTTAAACCCGTGTGTGGATTCAGCAGTCTGCAGAGACTTTCTCTGCAGAGTCCCAAAACAGGCGTTTTCAGCCCATTACCGGCATACGGAAGAAACAGCAGTAAGCACAGGGAAATATCTGCTTCTAAATCCAAAACGCAGCTATCTAACAGAACGGTTGTCAATGTGTGCACTCAACTTCCAGAGTTAAACCCGTGTGTGGATTCAGCAATCTGCAGAGACTTTCTCTGCAGAGTCCCAAAACAGGCGTTTTCAGCCCGTTACCGGCATATGGAAGAAACATCAGTAAGCACAGGGAAATATCTGCTTCTAAATCCAAAACGCAGCTATCTAACAGAACGGTTGTCAATGTGTGCACTCAACTTCCAGAGTTAAACCCGTGTGTGGATTCAGCAGTCTGCAGAGACTTTCTCTGCAGAGTCCCAAAACAGGCGTTTTCAGCCCATTACCGGCATAGGGAAGAAACAGCAGTAAGCACAGGGAAATATCTGCTTCTAAATCCAAAACGCAGCTATCTAACAGAACGGTTGTCAATGTGTGCACTCAACTTCCAGAGTTAAACCCGTGTGTGGATTCAGCAGTCTGCAAACACTTTCTCTGCAGAGTCCCAAAACAGGCGTTTTCAGCCCATTACCGGCATATGGAAGAAACAGCAGTAAGCACAGGGAAATATCTGCTTCTAAATCCAAAACGCAGCTATCTAACAGAACGGTTGTCAATGTGTGCACTCAACTTCCAGAGTTAAACCCGTGTGTGGATTCAGCAGTCTGCAGAGACTTACTCTGCAGAGTCCCAAAACAGGCGTTTTCAGCCCATTACCGGCATATGGAAGAAACAGCAGTAAGCACAGGGAAATATCTGCTTCTAAATCCAAAACGCAGCTATCTAACAGAACGGTTGTCAATGTGTGCACTCAACTTCCAGAGTTAAACCCGTGTGTGGATTCAGCAGTCTGCAAACACTTTCTCTGCAGAGTCCCAAAACAGGCGTTTTCAGCCCATTACCGGCATATGGAAGAAACAGCAGTAAGCACAGGGAAATATCTGCTTCTAAATCCAAAACGCAGCTATCTAACAGAACTGTTGTCAGTGTGTGCACTCAACTTCCAGAGTTAAACCCGTGTGTGGATTCAGCAGTCTGCAGAGACTTTCTCTGCAGAGTCCGAAAAGAGGCGTTTTCAGCCCATTACCGGCATATGGAAGAAACAGCAGTAAGCACAGGGAAATATCTGCTTCTAAATCCAAAACGCAGCTATCTAACAGAACGGTTGTCAATGTGTGCACTCAACTTCCAGAGTTAAACCCGTGTGTGGATTCAGCAGTCTGCAGAGACTTTCTCTGCAGAGTCCCAAAACAGGCGTTTTCAGTCCATTACCGGCATAGGGAAGAAACAGCAGTAAGCACAGGGAAATATCTGCTTCTAAATCCAAAACGCAGCTATCTAACAGAACGGTTGTCAATGTGTGCACTCAACTTCCAGAGTTAAACCCGTGTGTGGATTCAGCAGTCTGCAAACACTTTCTCTGCAGAGTCCCAAAACAGGCGTTTTCAGCCCATTACCGGCATATGGAAGAAACAGCAGTAAGCACAGGGAAATATCTGCTTCTAAATCCAAAACGCAGCTATCTAACAGAACGGTTGTCAATGTGTGCACTCAACTTCCAGAGTTAAACCCGTGTGTGGATTCAGCAGTCTGCAAACACTTTCTCTGCAGAGTCCCAAAACAGGCGTTTTCAGCCCATTACCGGCATATGGAAGAAACAGCAGTAAGCACAGGGAAATATCTGCTTCTAAATCCAAAACGCAGCTATCTAACAGAACGGTTGTCAATGTGTGCACTCAACTTCCAGAGTTAAACCCGTGTGCGGATTCGGCAGTCTGCAGAGACTTTCTCTGCAGAGTCCCAAAACAGGCGTTTTCAGCCCATTACCGGCATATGGAAGAAACAGCAGTAAGCACAGGGAAATATCTGCTTCTAAATCCAAAACGCAGCTATCTAACAGAACGGTTGTCAATGTGTGCACTCAACTTCCAGAGTTAAACCCGTGTGTGGATTCAGCAGTCTGCAGAGACTTTCTCTGCAGAGTACCAAAACAGGCGTTTTCAGCCCATTACCGGCATATGGAAGAAACAGCAGTAAGCACAGGGAAATATCTGCTTCTAAAGCCAAAACGCAGCTATCTAACAGAACGGTTGTCAATGTGTGCACTCAACTTCCAGAGTTAAACCCGTGTGTGGATTCAGCAGTCTGCAGAGTCTTTCTCTGCAGAGTCCTAAAACAGGCATTTTCAGCCCATTACCGGCATATGGAAGAAACAGCAGTAAGCACAGGGAAATATCTGCTTCTAAATCCAAAACGCAGCTATCTAACAGAACGGTTGTCAATGTGTGCACTCAACTTCCAGAGTTAAACCCGTGTGTGGATTCAGCAGTCTGCAGAGACGTTCTCTGCAGAGTCCCAAAACAGGCGTTTTCAGCCCATTACCGGCATATGGAAGAAACAGCAGTAAGCACAGGGAAATATCTGCTTCTAAAGCCAAAACGCAGCTATCTAACAGAACGGTTGTCAATGTGTGCACTCAACTTCCAGAGTTAAACCCGTGAGTGGATTCAGCAGTCTGCAGAGACATTCTCTGCAGAGTCCCAAAACAGGCATTTTCAGCCCATTACCGGCATATGGAAGAAACAGCAGTAAGCCCAGGGAAATATCTGCTTCTAAATCCAAAACGCAGCTATCTAACAGAACGGTTGTCAATGTGTGCACTCAACTTCCAGAGTTAAACCCGTGTGTGGATTCAGCAGTCTGCAGAGACTTTCTCTGCAGAGTCCCAAAACAGGCGTTTTCAGCCCATTACCGGCATATGGAAGAAACAGCAGTAAGCACAGGGAAATATCTGCTTCTAAATCCAAAACGCAGCTATCTAACAGAACGGTTGTCAATGTGTGCACTCAACTTCCAGAGTTAAACCCGTGTGTGGATTCAGCAGTCTGCAGAGACTTTCTCTGCAGAGTCCCAAAACAGGCGTTTTCAGTCCATTACCGGCATATGGAAGAAACAGCAGTAAGCACAGGGAAATATCTGCTTCTAAATCCAAAACGCAGCTATCTAACAGAACGGTTGTCAATGTGTGCACTCAACTTCCAGAGTTAAACCCGTGTGTGGATTCAGCAGTCTGCAGAGACTTTCTCTGCAGAGTCCCAAAACAGGCGTTTTCAGCCCATTACCGGCATATGGAAGAAACAGCAGTAAGCACAGGGAAATATCTGCTTCTAAATCCAAAACGCAGCTATCTAACAGAACGGTTGTCAATGTGTGCACTCAACTTCCAGAGTTAAACCCGTGTGTGGATTCAGCAGTCTGCAGAGACTCTCTCTGCAGAGTCCCAAAACAGGCGTTTTCAGTCCATTACCGGCATATGGAAGAAACAGCAGTAAGCACAGGGAAATATCTGCTTCTAAATCCAAAACGCAGCTATCTAACAGAACGGTTGTCAATGTGTGCACTCAACTTCCAGAGTTAAACCCGTGTGTGGATTCAGCAGTCTGCAGAGCCTTTCTCTGCAGAGTCCCAAAACAGGCGTTTTCAGTCCATTACCGGCATATGGAAGAAACAGCAGTAAGCACAGGGAAATATCTGCTTCTAAATCCAAAACGCAGCTATCTAACAGAACGGTTGTCAATGTGTGCACTCAACTTCCAGAGTTAAACCCGTGTGTGGATTCAGCAGTCTGCAGAGAATTTCTCTGCAGAGTCCCAAAACAGGCGTTTTCAGCCCATTACCGGCATATGGAAGAAACAGCAGTAAGCACAGGGAAATATCTGCTTCTAAATCCAAAACGCAGCTATCTAACAGAACGGTTGTCAATGTGTGCACTCAACTTCCAGAGTTAAACCCGTGTGTGGATTCAGCAGTCTGCAGAGACTCTCTCTGCAGAGTCCCAAAACAGGCGTTTTCAGTCCATTACCGGCATAGGGAAGAAACAGCAGTAAGCACAGGGAAATATCTGCTTCTAAATCCAAAACGCAGCTATCTAACAGAACGGTTGTCAATGTGTGCACTCAACTTCCAGAGTTAAACCCGTGTGTGGATTCAGCAGTCTGCAAACACTTTCTCTGCAGAGTCCCAAAACAGGCGTTTTCAACCCATTACCGGCATATGGAAGAAACAGCAGTAAGCACAGGGAAATATCTGCTTCTAAATCCAAAACGCAGCTCTCTAACAGAACGGTTGTCAATGTGTGCACTCAACTTCCAGAGTTAAACCCGTGTGTGGATTCAGCAGTCTGCAGAGACTTTCTCTGCAGAGTCCCAAAACAGGCGTTTTCAGCCCATTACCGGCATATGGAAGAAACAGCAGTAAGCACAGGTAAATATCTGCTTCTAAATCCAAAACGCAGCTATCTAACAGAACGGTTGTCATGAGTGCACTCAACTTCCAGAGTTAAACCCGTGTGTGGATTCAGCAGTCTGCAAACACTTTCTCTGCAGAGTCCCAAAACAGGCGTTTTCAGCCCATTACCGGCATATGGAAGAAACAGCAGTAAGCACAGGGAAATATCTGCTTCTAAATCCAAAACGCAGCTATCTAACAGAACGGTTGTCAATGTGTGCACTCAACTTCCAGAGTTAAACCCGTGTGTGGATTCAGCAGTCTGCAGAGACTTTCTCTGCAGAGTCCCAAAACAGGCGTTTTCAGTCCATTACCGGCATAGGGAAGAAACAGCAGTAAGCACAGGGAAATATCTGCCTCTAAATCCAAAACGCAGCTATCTAACAGAACGGTTGTCAATGTGTGCACTCAACTTCCAGAGTTAAACCCGTGTGTGGATTCAGCAGTCTGCAGAGACTTTCTCTGCAGAGTCCCAAAACAGGCGTTTTCAGCCCATTACCGGCATATGGAAGAAACAGCAGTAAGCACAGGGAAATATCTGCTTCTAAATCCAAAACGCAGCTATCTAACAGAACGGTTGTCAATGTGTGCACTCAACTTCCAGAGTTAAACCCGTGTGTGGATTCAGCAGTCTGCAAACACTTTCTCTGCAGAGTCCCAAAGCAGGCGTTTTCAGCCCATTACCGGCATATGGAAGAAACAGCAGTAAGCACAGGGAAATATCTGCTTCTAAATCCAAAACGCAGCTATCTAACAGATCGGTTGTCAATGTGTGCACTCAACTTCCAGAGTTAAACCCGTGTGTGGATTCAGCAGTCTGCAGAGACTTTCTCTGCAGAGTCCGAAAAGAGGCGTTTTCAGCACATGACCGGCATATGGAATAAACAGCAGTAAGCACAGGGAAATATCTGCTTCTAAATCCAAAACGCAGCTATCTAACAGAACGGTTGTCAATGTGTGCACTCAACTTCCAGAGTTAAATCCGTGTGTGGATTCAGCAGTCTGCAGAGACTTTCTCTGCAGAGTCCCAAAACAGGCGTTTTCAGTCCATTACCGGCATAGGGAAGAAACAGCAGTAAGCACAGGGAAATATCTGCTTCTAAATCCAAAACGCAGCTATCTAACAGAACGGTTGTCAATGTGTGCACTCAACTTCCAGAGTTAAACCCGTGTGTGGATTCAGCAGTCTGCAAACACTTTCTCTGCAGAGTCCCAAAACAGGCGTTTTCAGCCCATTACCGGCATATGGAAGAAACAGCAGTAAGCACAGGGAAATATCTGCTTCTAAATCCAAAACGCAGCTATCTAACAGAACGGTTGTCAATGTGTGCACTCAACTTCCAGAGTTAAACCCGTGTGTGGATTCAGCAGTCTGCAGAGACTTTCTCTGCAGAGTCCCAAAACAGGCGTTTTCAGCCCATTACCGGCATATGGAAGAAACAGCAGTAAGCACAGGGAAATATCTGCTTCTAAATCCAAAACGCAGCTATCTAACAGAACGGTTGTCAATGTGTGCACTCAACTTCCAGAGTTAAACCCGTGTGTGGATTCAGCAGTCTGCAGAGACTCTCTCTGCAGAGTCCCAAAACAGGCGTTTTCAGTCCATTACCGGCATAGGGAAGAAACAGCAGTAAGCACAGGGAAATATCTGCTTCTAAATCCAAAACGCAGCTATCTAACAGAACGGTTGTCAATGTGTGCACTCAACTTCCAGAGTTAAACCCGTGTGTGGATTCAGCAGTCTGCAAACACTTTCTCTGCAGAGTCCCAAAACAGGCGTTTTCAACCCGTTACCGGCATATGGAAGAAACAGCAGTAAGCACAGGGAAATATCTGCTTCTAAATCCAAAACGCAGCTATCTAACAGAACGGTTGTCAATGTGTGCACTCAACTTCCAGAGTTAAACCCGTGTGTGGATTCAGCACTCTGCAGAGACTTTCTCTGCAGAGTCCCAAAACAGGCGTTTTCAGCCCATTACCGGCATAGGGAAGAAACAGCAGTAAGCACAGGGAAATATCTGCTTCTAAATCCAAAACGCAGCTATCTAACAGAACGGTTGTCAATGTGTGCACTCAACTTCCAGAGTTAAACCCGTGTGTGGATTCAGCAGTCTGCAGAGACTTTCTCTGCAGAGTCCCAAAACAGGCGTTTTCAGCCCATTACCGGCATATGGAAGAAACAGCAGTAAGCACAGGGAAATATCTGCTTCTAAATCCAAAACGCAGCTATCTAACAGAACGGTTGTCAATGTGTGCACTCAACTTCCAGAGTTAAACCCGTGTGTGGATTCAGCAGTCTGCAAACACTTTCTCTGCAGAGTCCCAAAACAGGCGTTTTCAGCCCATTACCGGCATATGGAAGAAACAGCAGTAAGCACAGGGAAATATCTGCTTCTAAATCCAAAACGCAGCTATCTAACAGAACTGTTGTCAGTGTGTGCACTCAACTTCCAGAGTTAAACCCGTGTGTGGATTCAGCAGTCTGCAGAGACTTTCTCTGCAGAGTCCGAAAAGAGGCGTTTTCAGCCCATTACCGGCATATGGAAGAAACAGCAGTAAGCACAGGGAAATATCTGCTTCTAAATCCAAAACGCAGCTATCTAACAGAACGGTTGTCAATGTGTGCACTCAACTTCCAGAGTTAAACCCGTGTGTGGATTCAGCAGTCTGCAAACACTTTCTCTGCAGAGTCCCAAAACAGGCGTTTTCAGCCCATTACCGGCATATGGAAGAAACAGCAGTAAGCACAGGGAAATATCTGCTTCTAAATCCAAAACGCAGCTATCTAACAGAACGGTTGTCAATGTGTGCACTCAACTTCCAGAGTTAAACCCGTGTGTGGATTCGGCAGTCTGCAGAGACTTTCTCTGCAGAGTCCCAAAACAGGCGTTTTCAGCCCATTACCGGCATATGGAAGAAACAGCAGTAAGCACAGGGAAATATCTGCTTCTAAATCCAAAACGCAGCTATCTAACAGAACGGTTGTCAATGTGTGCACTCAACTTCCAGAGTTAAACCCATGTGTGGATTCAGCAGTCTGCAGAGACATTCTCTGCAGAGTCCCAAAACAGGCGTTTTCAGCCCATTACCGGCATATAGAAGAAACAGCAGTAAGCACAGGGAAATATCTGCTTCTAAATCCAAAACGCAGCTATCTAACAGAACGGTTGTCAATGTGTGCACTCAACTTCCAGAGTTAAACCCGTGTGTGGATTCAGCAGTCTGCAGAGACTTTCTCTGCAGAGTCCCAAAACAGGCGTTTTCAGCCCATTACCGGCATATGGAAGAAACAGCAGTAAGCACAGGGAAATATCTGCTTCTAAATCCAAAACGCAGCTATCTAACAGAACGGATGTCAATGTGTGCACTCAACTTCCAGAGTTAAACCCGTGTGTGGATTCAGCAGTCTGCAGAGACTTTCTCTGCAGAGTCCCAAAACAGGCGTTTTCAGCCCATTACCGGCATATGGAAGAAACAGCAGTAAGCACAGGGAAATATCTGCTTCTAAATCCAAAACGCAGCTATCTAACAGAAAGGTTGTCAATGTGTGCACTCAACTTCCAGAGTTAAACCCGTGTGTGGATTCAGCAGTCTGCAGAGACTTTCTCTGCAGAGTCCCAAAACAGGCGTTTTCAGCCCATTACCGGCATATGGAAGAAACAGCAGTAAGCACAGGGAAATATCTGCTTCTAAATCCAAAACGCAGCTATCTAACAGAACGGTTGTCAATGTGTGCACTCAACTTCCAGAGTTAAACCCGTGTGTGGATTCAGCAGTCTGCAGAGACTTTCTCTGCAGAGTCCCAAAACAGGCGTTTTCAGTCCATTACCGGCATAGGGAAGAAACAGCAGTAAGCACAGGGAAATATCTGCTTCTAAATCCAAAACGCAGCTATCTAACAGAACGGTTGTCAATGTGTGCACTCAACTTCCAGAGTTAAACCCGTGTGTGGATTCAGCAGTCTGCAGAGACTTTCTCTGCAGAGTCCCAAAACAGGCGTTTTCAGCCCATTACCGGCATATGGAAGAAACAGCAGTAAGCACAGGGAAATATCTGCTTCTAAATCCAAAACGCAGCTATCTAACAGAACGGTTGTCAATGTGTGCACTCAACTTCCAGAGTTAAACCCGTGTGTGGATTCAGCAGTCTGCAAACACTTTCTCTGCAGAGTCCCAAAACAGGCGTTTTCAGCCCATTACCGGCATATGGAAGAAACAGCAGTAAGCACAGGGAAATATCTGCTTCTAAATCCAAAACGCAGCTATCTAACAGAACGGTTGTGAATGTGTGCACTCAACTTCCAGAGTTAATCCGGTGTGTGGATTCAGCAGTCTGCAAACACTTTCTCTGCAGAGTCCCAAAACAGGCGTTTTCAGCCCATTACCGGCATATGGAAGAAACAGCAGTAAGCACAGGGAAATATCTGCTTCTAAATCCAAAACGCAGCTATCTAACAGAACGGTTGTCAATGTGTGCACTCAACTTCCAGAGTTAAACCCGTGTGTGGATTCAGCAGTCTGCAGAGACATTCTCTGCAGAGTCCCAAAACAGGCGTTTTCAGCCCATTACCGGCATATGGAAGAAACAGCAGTAAGCACAGGGAAATATCTGCTTCTAAATCCAAAACGCAGCTATCTAACAGAACGGTTGTCAATGTGTGCACTCAACTTCCAGAGTTAAACCCGTGTGTGGATTCAGCAGTCTGCAGAGACTTTCTCTGCAGAGTCCCAAAACAGGCGTTTTAAGCCCATTACCGGCATATGGAAGAAACAGCAGTAAGCACAGGGAAATATCTGCTTCTAAATCCAAAACGCAGCTATCTAACAGAACGGTTGTCAATGTGTGCACTCAACTTCCAGAGTTAAACCCGTGTGTGGATTCAGCAGTCTGCAGAGACTTTCTCTGCAGAGTCCCAAAACAGGCGTTTTCAGCCCATTACCGGCATATGGAAGAAACAGCAGTAAGCACAGGGAAATATCTGCTTCTAAATCCAAAACGCAGCTATCTAACAGAACGGTTGTCAATGTGTGCACTCAACTTCCAGAGTTAAACCCGTGTGTGGATTCAGCAGTCTGCAGAGACATTCTCTGCAGAGTCCCAAAACAGGCGTTTTCAGCCCATTACCGGCATATAGAAGAAACAGCAGTAAGCACAGTGAAATATCTGTTTCTAAATCCAAAACGCAGCTATCTAACAGAACGGTTGTCAATGTGTGCACTCAACTTCCAGAGTTAAACCCGTGTGTGGATTCAGCAGTCTGCAGAGACTTTCTCTGCAGAGTCCCAAAACAGGCGTTTTCAGCCCATTACCGGCATATGGAAGAAACAGCAGTAAGCACAGGGAAATATCTGCTTCTAAATCCAAAACGCAGCTATCTAACAGAACGGTTGTCAATGTGTGCACTCAACTTCCAGAGTTAAACCCGTGTGTGGATTCGGCAGTCTGCAGAGACTTTCTCTGCAGAGTCCCAAAACAGGCGTTTTCAGCCCATTACCGGCATATGGAAGAAACAGCAGTAAGCACAGGGAAATATCTGCTTCTAAATCCAAAACGCAGCTATCTAACAGAACGGGTTGTCAATGTGTGCACTCAACTTCCAGAGTTAACCCGTGTGTGGATTCAGCAGTCTGCAGAGACTTTCTCTGCAGAGTCCCAAAACTGGCGTTTTCAGCACATTACCGGCATATGGAAGAAACAGCAGTAAGCCCAGGGAAATATCTGCTTCTAAATCCAAAACGCAGCTATCTAACAGAACGGTTGTCAATGTGTGCACTCAACGTTCCAGAGTTAAACCCGTGTGTGGATTCAGCAGTCTGCAGAGACTTTCTCTGCAGAGTCCCAAACAGGCGTTTTCAGCCCATTACCGGCATATGGAAGAAACAGCAGTAAGCACAGGGAAATATCTGCTTCTAAATCCAAAACGCAGCTATCTAACAGAACGGTTGTCAATGTGTGCACTCACGTCCAGAGTTAAACCCGTGTGTGGATTCGGCAGTCTGCAGAGACTTTCTCTGCAGAGTCCCAAAACAGGCCGTTTTCAGCCCATTACCGGCATATGGAAGAAACAGCAGTAAGCACAGGGAAATATCTGCTTCTAAATCCAAAACGCAGCTATCTAACAGAACGGTTGTCAATGTGTGCACTCAACTTCCAGAGTTAAACCCGTGTGTGGATTCAGCAGTCTGCAGAGACTTTCTCTGCAGAGTCCCAAAACAGGCGTTTTCAGCCCATTACCGGCATATGGAAGAAACAGCAGTAAGCCCAGGGAAATATCTGCTTCTAAATCCAAAACGCAGCTATCTAACAGAACGGTTGTCAATGTGTGCACTCAACTTCCAGAGTTAAACCCGTGTGTGGATTCAGCAGTCTGCAGAGACTTTCTCTGCAGAGTCCCAAAACAGGCGTTTTCAGCCCATTACCGGCATATGGAAGAAACAGCAGTAAGCACAGGGAAATATCTGCTTCTAAATCCAAAACGCAGCTATCTAACAGAACGGTTGTCAATGTGTGCACTCAACTTCCAGAGTTAAACCCGTGTGTGGATTCAGGCAGTCTGCAGAGACTTCTCTGCAGAGTCCCAAAACAGGCATTTTCAGCCCATTACCGGCATATGGAAGAAACAGCAGTAAGCACAGGGAAATATCTGCTTCTAAATCCAAAACGCAGCTATCTAACAGAACGGTTGTCAATGTGTGCACTCAACTTCCAGAGTTAAACCCGTGTGTGGATTCAGCAGTCTGCAGAGACTTTCTCTGCAGAGTCCCAAAACAGGCGTTTTCAGCCCATTACCGGCATATGGAAGAAACAGCAGTAAGCACAGGGAAATATCTGCTTCTAAATCCAAAACGCAGCTATCTAACAGAACGGTTTGTCAATGTGTGCACTCAACTTCCAGAGTTAAACCCGTGTGTGGATTCAGCAGTCTGCAGAGACTTCCTCTGCAGAGTCCCAAACAGGCGTTTTCAGCCCATTACCGGCATATGGAAGAAACAGCAGTAAGCCCAGGGAAATATCTGCTTCTAAATCCAAAACGCAGCTATCTAACAGAACGGTTGTCAATGTGTGCACTCAACTTCCAGAGTTAAACCCGTGTGTGGATTCAGCAGTCTGCAGAGACTTTCTCTGCAGAGTCCCAAAACAGGCGTTTTCAGCCCATTACCGGCGATATGGAAGAAACAGCAGTAAGCACAGGGAAATATCTGCTTCTAAATCCAAAACGCAGCTATCTAACAGAACGGTTGTCAATGTGTGCACTCAACTTCCAGAGTTAAACCCGTGTGTGGGATTCGGCAGTCTGCAGAGACTTTCTCTGCAGAGTCCCAAAACAGGCGTTTTCAGCCCATTACCGGCATATGGAAGAAACAGCAGTAAGCACAGGGAAATATCTGCTTCTAAATCCAAAACGCAGCTATCTAACAGAACGGTTGTCAATGTGTGCACTCAACTTCCAGAGTTAAACCCGTGTGTGGATTCAGCAGTCTGCAGAGACTTTCTCTGCAGAGTCCAAAACAGGCGTTTTCAGCCCATTACCGGCATACGGAAGAAACAGCAGTAAGCACAGGGAAATATCTGCTTCTAAATCCAAAACGCAGCTATCTAACAGAACGGTTGTCAATGTGTGCACTCAACTTCCAGAGTTAAACCCGTGTGTGATTCAGCAGTCTGCAGAGACTTTCTCTGCAGAGTCCCAAAACAGGCGTTTTCAGCCCGTTACCGGCATATGGAAGAAACATCAGTAAGCACAGGGAAATATCTGCTTCTAAATCCAAAACGCAGCTATCTAACAGAACGGTTGTCAATGTGTGCACTCATCTTCCAGAGTTAAACCCGTGTGTGGATTCAGCAGTCTGCAGAGACTTTCTCTGCAGAGTCCCAAACAGGCGTTTTCAGCCCATTACCGGCATATGGAAGAAACAGCAGTAAGCACAGGGAAATATCTGCTTCTAAATCCAAAACGCAGCTATCTAACAGAACGGTTGTCAATGTGTGCACTCAACTTCCAGAGTTAAAACCGTGTGTGGATTCAGCAGTCTGCAGAGACTTTCTCTGCAGAGTCCCAAAACAGGCATTTTCAGCCCATTACCGGCATATGGAAGAAACAGCAGTAAGCACAGGGAAATATCTGCTTCTAAATCCAAAACGCAGCTATCTAACAGAACGGTTGTCAATGTGTGCACTCAACTTCCAGAGTTAAACCCATGTGTGGATTCAGCAGTCTGCAGAGACTTTCTCTGCAGAGTCCCAAAACAGGCGTTTTCAGCCCATTACCGGCATATGGAAGAAACAGCAGTAAGCACAGGGAAATATCTGCTTCTAAATCCAAAACGCAGCTATCTAACAGAACGGTTGTCAATGTGTGCACTCAACTTCCAGAGTTAAACCCGTGTGTGATTCAGCAGTCTGCAGAGACTCTCTCTGCAGAGTCCCAAAACAGGCGTTTTCAGTCCATTACCGGCATAGGGAAGAAACAGCAGTAAGCACAGGGAAATATCTGCTTCTAAATCCAAAACGCAGCTATCTAACAGAACGGTTGTCAATGTGTGCACTCAACTTCCAGAGTTAAACCCGTGTGTGGATTCAGCAGTCTGCAAACACTTTCTCTGCAGAGTCCCAAAACAGGCGTTTTCAACCCGTTACCGGCATATGGAAGAAACAGCAGTAAGCACAGGGAAATATCTGCTTCTAAATCCAAAACGCAGCTATCTAACAGAACGGTTGTCAATGTGTGCACTCAACTTCAGAGTTAAACCCGTGTGTGGATTCAGCAGTCTGCAGAGACCTTTCTCTGCAGAGTCCCAAAACAGGCGTTTTCAGCCCATTACCGCATATGGAAGAAACAGCAGTAAGCACAGGGAAATATCTGCTTCTAAATCCAAAACGCAGCTATCTAACAGAACGGTTGTCAATGTGTGCACTCAACTTCCAGAGTTAAACCCGTGTGTGGATTCAGCAGTCTGCAAACACTTTCTCTGCAGAGTCCCAAAACAGGCGTTTTCAGCCCATTACCGGCATATGGAAGAAACAGCAGTAAGCACAGGGAAATATCTGCTTCTAAATCCAAAACGCAGCTATCTAACAGAACTGTTGTCAGTGTGTGCACTCAACTTCCAGAGTTAAACCCGTGTGTGGATTCAGCAGTCTGCAGAGACTTTCTCTGCAGAGTCCGAAAAGAGGCGTTTTCAGCCCATTACCGGCATATGGAAGAAACAGCAGTAAGCACAGGGAAATATCTGCTTCTAAATCCAAAACGCAGCTATCTAACAGAACGGTTGTCAATGTGTGCACTCAACTTCCAGAGTTAAACCCGTGTGTGGATTCAGCAGTCTGCAGAGACTTTCTCTGCAGAGTCCCAAAACAGGCGTTTTCAGTCCATTACTGGCATAGGGAAGAAACAGCAGTAAGCACAGGGAAATATCTGCTTCTAAATCCAAAACGCAGCTATCTAACAGAACGGTTGTCAATGTGTGCACTCAACTTCCAGAGTTAAACCCGTGTGTGGATTCAGCAGTCTGCAAACACTTTCTCTGCAGAGTCCCAAAACAGGCGTTTTCAGCCCATTACCGGCATATGGAAGAAACAGCAGTAAGCACAGGGAAATATCTGCTTCTAAATCCAAAACGCAGCTATCTAACAGAACGGTTGTCAATGTGTGCACTCAACTTCCAGAGTTAAACCCGTGTGTGGATTCAGCAGTCTGCAAACACTTTCTCTGCAGAGTCCCAAAACAGGCGTTTTCAGCCCATTACCGGCATATGGAAGAAACAGCAGTAAGCACAGGGAAATATCTGCTTCTAAATCCAAAACGCAGCTATCTAACAGAACGGTTGTCAATGTGTGCACTCAACTTCCAGAGTTAAACCCGTGTGTGGATTCGGCAGTCTGCAGAGACTTTCTCTGCAGAGTCCCAAAACAGGCGTTTTCAGCCCATTACCGGCATATGGAAGAAACAGCAGTAAGCACAGGGAAATATCTGCTTCTAAATCCAAAACGCAGCTATCTAACAGAACGGTTGTCAATGTGTGCACTCAACTTCCAGAGTTAAACCCGTGTGTGGATTCAGCAGTCTGCAGAGACTTTCTCTGCAGAGTCCCAAAACAGGCGTTTTCAGCCCATTACCGGCATACGGAAGAAACAGCAGTAAGCACAGGGAAATATCTGCTTCTAAATCCAAAACGCAGCTATCTAACAGAACGGTTGTCAATGTGTGCACTCAACTTCCAGAGTTAAACCCGTGTGTGGATTCAGCAGTCTGCAGAGACTTTCTCTGCAGAGTCCCAAAACAGGCGTTTTCAGCCCGTTACCGGCATATGGAAGAAACATCAGTAAGCACAGGGAAATATCTGCTTCTAAATCCAAAACGCAGCTATCTAACAGAACGGTTGTCAATGTGTGCACTCATCTTCCAGAGTTAAACCCGTGTGTGGATTCAGCAGTCTGCAGAGACTTTCTCTGCAGAGTCCCAAAACAGGCGTTTTCAGCCCATTACCGGCATATGGAAGAAACAGCAGTAAGCACAGGGAAATATCTGCTTCTAAATCCAAAACGCAGCTATCTAACAGAACGGTTGTCAATGTGTGCACTCAACTTCCAGAGTTAAAACCGTGTGTGGATTCAGCAGTCTGCAGAGACTTTCTCTGCAGAGTCCCAAAACAGGCATTTTCAGCCCATTACCGGCATATGGAAGAAACAGCAGTAAGCACAGGGAAATATCTGCTTCTAAATCCAAAACGCAGCTATCTAACAGAACGGTTGTCAATGTGTGCACTCAACTTCCAGAGTTAAACCCATGTGTGGATTCAGCAGTCTGCAGAGACTTTCTCTGCAGAGTCCCAAAACAGGCGTTTTCAGCCCATTACCGGCATATGGAAGAAACAGCAGTAAGCACAGGGAAATATCTGCTTCTAAATCCAAAACGCAGCTATCTAACAGAACGGTTGTCAATGTGTGCACTCAACTTCCAGAGTTAAACCCGTGTGTGGATTCAGCAGTCTGCAGAGACTCTCTCTGCAGAGTCCCAAAACAGGCGTTTTCAGTCCATTACCGGCATAGGGAAGAAACAGCAGTAAGCACAGGGAAATATCTGCTTCTAAATCCAAAACGCAGCTATCTAACAGAACGGTTGTCAATGTGTGCACTCAACTTCCAGAGTTAAACCCGTGTGTGGATTCAGCAGTCTGCAAACACTTTCTCTGCAGAGTCCCAAAACAGGCGTTTTCAACCCGTTACCGGCATATGGAAGAAACAGCAGTAAGCACAGGGAAATATCTGCTTCTAAATCCAAAACGCAGCTATCTAACAGAACGGTTGTCAATGTGTGCACTCAACTTCCAGAGTTAAACCCGTGTGTGGATTCAGCACTCTGCAGAGACTTTCTCTGCAGAGTCCCAAAACAGGCGTTTTCAGCCCATTACCGGCATAGGGAAGAAACAGCAGTAAGCACAGGGAAATATCTGCTTCTAAATCCAAAACGCAGCTATCTAACAGAACGGTTGTCAATGTGTGCACTCAACTTCCAGAGTTAAACCCGTGTGTGGATTCAGCAGTCTGCAAACACTTTCTCTGCAGAGTCCCAAAACAGGCGTTTTCAGCCCATTACCGGCATATGGAAGAAACAGCAGTAAGCACAGGGAAATATCTGCTTCTAAATCCAAAACGCAGCTATCTAACAGAACGGTTGTCAATGTGTGCACTCAACTTCCAGAGTTAAACCCGTGTGTGGATTCAGCAGTCTGCAGAGACTTTCTCTGCAGAGTCCCAAAACAGGCGTTTTCAGCCCATTACCGGCATATGGAAGAAACAGCAGTAAGCACAGGGAAATATCTGCTTCTAAATCCAAAACGCAGCTATCTAACAGAACGGTTGTCAATGTGTGCACTCAACTTCCAGAGTTAAACCCGTGTGTGGATTCAGCAGTCTGCAAACACTTTCTCTGCAGAGTCCCAAAACAGGCGTTTTCAGCCCATTACCGGCATATGGAAGAAACAGCAGTAAGCACAGGGAAATATCTGCTTCTAAATCCAAAACGCAGCTATCTAACAGAACTGTTGTCAGTGTGTGCACTCAACTTCCAGAGTTAAACCCGTGTGTGGATTCAGCAGTCTGCAGAGACTTTCTCTGCAGAGTCCGAAAAGAGGCGTTTTCAGCCCATTACCGGCATATGGAAGAAACAGCAGTAAGCACAGGGAAATATCTGCTTCTAAATCCAAAACGCAGCTATCTAACAGAACGGTTGTCAATGTGTGCACTCAACTTCCAGAGTTAAACCCGTGTGTGGATTCAGCAGTCTGCAGAGACTTTCTCTGCAGAGTCCCAAAACAGGCGTTTTCAGTCCATTACCGGCATAGGGAAGAAACAGCAGTAAGCACAGGGAAATATCTGCTTCTAAATCCAAAACGCAGCTATCTAACAGAACGGTTGTCAATGTGTGCACTCAACTTCCAGAGTTAAACCCGTGTGTGGATTCAGCAGTCTGCAAACACTTTCTCTGCAGAGTCCCAAAACAGGCGTTTTCAGCCCATTACCGGCATATGGAAGAAACAGCAGTAAGCACAGGGAAATATCTGCTTCTAAATCCAAAACGCAGCTATCTAACAGAACGGTTGTGAATGTGTGCACTCAACTTCCAGAGTTAATCCGGTGTGTGGATTCAGCAGTCTGCAAACACTTTCTCTGCAGAGTCCCAAAACAGGCGTTTTCAGCCCATTACCGGCATATGGAAGAAACAGCAGTAAGCACAGGGAAATATCTGCTTCTAAATCCAAAACGCAGCTATCTAACAGAACGGTTGTCAATGTGTGCACTCAACTTCCAGAGTTAAACCCGTGTGTGGATTCAGCAGTCTGCAGAGACATTCTCTGCAGAGTCCCAAAACAGGCGTTTTCAGCCCATTACCGGCATATGGAAGAAACAGCAGTAAGCACAGGGAAATATCTGCTTCTAAATCCAAAACGCAGCTATCTAACAGAACGGTTGTCAATGTGTGCACTCAACTTCCAGAGTTAAACCCGTGTGTGGATTCAGCAGTCTGCAGAGACTTTCTCTGCAGAGTCCCAAAACAGGCGTTTTCAGCCCATTACCGGCATATGGAAGAAACAGCAGTAAGCACAGGGAAATATCTGCTTCTAAATCCAAAACGCAGCTATCTAACAGAACGGTTGTCAATGTGTGCACTCAACTTCCAGAGTTAAACCCGTGTGTGGATTCAGCAGTCTGCAGAGACTTTCTCTGCAGAGTCCCAAAACAGGCGTTTTCAGCCCATTACCGGCATATGGAAGAAACAGCAGTAAGCACAGGGAAATATCTGCTTCTAAATCCAAAACGCAGCTATCTAACAGAACGGTTGTCAATGTGTGCACTCAACTTCCAGAGTTAAACCCGTGTGTGGATTCAGCAGTCTGCAGAGACATTCTCTGCAGAGTCCCAAAACAGGCGTTTTCAGCCCATTACCGGCATATAGAAGAAACAGCAGTAAGCACAGTGAAATATCTGTTTCTAAATCCAAAACGCAGCTATCTAACAGAACGGTTGTCAATGTGTGCAGTCAACTTCCAGAGTTAAACCCGTGTGTGGATTCAGCAGTCTGCAGAGACTTTCTCTGCAGAGTCCCAAAACAGGCGTTTTCAGCCCATTACCGGCATATGGAAGAAACAGCAGTAAGCACAGGGAAATATCTGCTTCTAAATCCAAAACGCAGCTATCTAACAGAACGGTTGTCAATGTGTGCACTCAACTTCCAGAGTTAAACCCGTGTGTGGATTCGGCAGTCTGCAGAGACTTTCTCTGCAGAGTCCCAAAACAGGCGTTTTCAGCCCATTACCGGCATATGGAAGAAACAGCAGTAAGCACAGGGAAATATCTGCTTCTAAATCCAAAACGCAGCTATCTAACAGAACGGTTGTCAATGTGTGCACTCAACTTCCAGAGTTAAACCCGTGTGTGGATTCAGCAGTCTGCAGAGACTTTCTCTGCAGAGTCCCAAAACAGGCGTTTTCAGCACATTACCGGCATATGGAAGAAACAGCAGTAAGCCCAGGGAAATATCTGCTTCTAAATCCAAAACGCAGCTATCTAACAGAACGGTTGTCAATGTGTGCACTCAACTTCCAGAGTTAAACCCGTGTGTGGATTCAGCAGTCTGCAGAGACTTTCTCTGCAGAGTCCCAAAACAGGCGTTTTCAGCCCATTACCGGCATATGGAAGAAACAGCAGTAAGCACAGGGAAATATCTGCTTCTAAATCCAAAACGCAGCTATCTAACAGAACGGTTGTCAATGTGTGCACTCAACGTCCAGAGTTAAACCCGTGTGTGGATTCGGCAGTCTGCAGAGACTTTCTCTGCAGAGTCCCAAAACAGGCGTTTTCAGCCCATTACCGGCATATGGAAGAAACAGCAGTAAGCACAGGGAAATATCTGCTTCTAAATCCAAAACGCAGCTATCTAACAGAACGGTTGTCAATGTGTGCACTCAACTTCCAGAGTTAAACCCGTGTGTGGATTCAGCAGTCTGCAGAGACTTTCTCTGCAGAGTCCCAAAACAGGCGTTTTCAGCCCATTACCGGCATATGGAAGAAACAGCAGTAAGCCCAGGGAAATATCTGCTTCTAAATCCAAAACGCAGCTATCTAACAGAACGGTTGTCAATGTGTGCACTCAACTTCCAGAGTTAAACCCGTGTGTGGATTCAGCAGTCTGCAGAGACTTTCTCTGCAGAGTCCCAAAACAGGCGTTTTCAGCCCATTACCGGCATATGGAAGAAACAGCAGTAAGCACAGGGAAATATCTGCTTCTAAATCCAAAACGCAGCTATCTAACAGAACGGTTGTCAATGTGTGCACTCAACTTCCAGAGTTAAACCCGTGTGTGGATTCAGCAGTCTGCAGAGACTTTCTCTGCAGAGTCCCAAAACAGGCATTTTCAGCCCATTACCGGCATATGGAAGAAACAGCAGTAAGCACAGGGAAATATCTGCTTCTAAATCCAAAACGCAGCTATCTAACAGAACGGTTGTCAATGTGTGCACTCAACTTCCAGAGTTAAACCCGTGTGTGGATTCAGCAGTCTTCAGAGACTTTCTCTGCAGAGTCCCAAAACAGGCGTTTTCAGCCCATTACCGGCATATGGAAGAAACAGCAGTAAGCACAGGGAAATATCTGCTTCTAAATCCAAAACGCAGCTATCTAACAGAACGGTTGTCAATGTGTGCACTCAACTTCCAGAGTTAAACCCGTGTGTGGATTCAGCAGTCTGCAGAGACTTCCTCTGCAGAGTCCCAAAACAGGCGTTTTCAGCCCATTACCGGCATATGGAAGAAACAGCAGTAAGCCCAGGGAAATATCTGCTTCTAAATCCAAAACGCAGCTATCTAACAGAACGGTTGTCAATGTGTGCACTCAACTTCCAGAGTTAAACCCGTGTGTGGATTCAGCAGTCTGCAGAGACTTTCTCTGCAGAGTCCCAAAACAGGCGTTTTCAGCCCATTACCGGCATATGGAAGAAACAGCAGTAAGCACAGGGAAATATCTGCTTCTAAATCCAAAACGCAGCTATCTAACAGAACGGTTGTCAATGTGTGCACTCAACTTCCAGAGTTAAACCCGTGTGTGGATTCGGCAGTCTGCAGAGACTTTCTCTGCAGAGTCCCAAAACAGGCGTTTTCAGCCCATTACCGGCATATGGAAGAAACAGCAGTAAGCACAGGGAAATATCTGCTTCTAAATCCAAAACGCAGCTATCTAACAGAACGGTTGTCAATGTGTGCACTCAACTTCCAGAGTTAAACCCGTGTGTGGATTCAGCAGTCTGCAGAGACTTTCTCTGCAGAGTCCCAAAACAGGCGTTTTCAGCCCATTACCGGCATACGGAAGAAACAGCAGTAAGCACAGGGAAATATCTGCTTCTAAATCCAAAACGCAGCTATCTAACAGAACGGTTGTCAATGTGTGCACTCAACTTCCAGAGTTAAACCCGTGTGTGGATTCAGCAGTCTGCAGAGACTTTCTCTGCAGAGTCCCAAAACAGGCGTTTTCAGCCCGTTACCGGCATATGGAAGAAACATCAGTAAGCACAGGGAAATATCTGCTTCTAAATCCAAAATGCAGCTATCTAACAGAACGGTTGTCAATGTGTGCACTCATCTTCCAGAGTTAAACCCGTGTGTGGATTCAGCAGTCTGCAGAGACTTTCTCTGCAGAGTCCCAAAACAGGCGTTTTCAGCCCATTACCGGCATATGGAAGAAACAGCAGTAAGCACAGGGAAATATCTGCTTCTAAATCCAAAACGCAGCTATCTAACAGAACGGTTGTCAATGTGTGCACTCAACTTCCAGAGTTAAAACCGTGTGTGGATTCAGCAGTCTGCAGAGACTTTCTCTGCAGAGTCCCAAAACAGGCATTTTCAGCCCATTACCGGCATATGGAAGAAACAGCAGTAAGCACAGGGAAATATCTGCTTCTAAATCCAAAACGCAGCTATCTAACAGAACGGTTGTCAATGTGTGCACTCAACTTCCAGAGTTAAACCCATGTGTGGATTCAGCAGTCTGCAGAGACTTTCTCTGCAGAGTCCCAAAACAGGCGTTTTCAGCCCATTACCGGCATATGGAAGAAACAGCAGTAAGCACAGGGAAATATCTGCTTCTAAATCCAAAACGCAGCTATCTAACAGAACGGTTGTCAATGTGTGCACTCAACTTCCAGAGTTAAACCCGTGTGTGGATTCAGCAGTCTGCAGAGACTCTCTCTGCAGAGTCCCAAAACAGGCGTTTTCAGTCCATTACCGGCATAGGGAAGAAACAGCAGTAAGCACAGGGAAATATCTGCTTCTAAATCCAAAACGCAGCTATCTAACAGAACGGTTGTCAATGTGTGCACTCAACTTCCAGAGTTAAACCCGTGTGTGGATTCAGCAGTCTGCAAACACTTTCTCTGCAGAGTCCCAAAACAGGCGTTTTCAACCCGTTACCGGCATATGGAAGAAACAGCAGTAAGCACAGGGAAATATCTGCTTCTAAATCCAAAACGCAGCTATCTAACAGAACGGTTGTCAATGTGTGCACTCAACTTCCAGAGTTAAACCCGTGTGTGGATTCAGCAGTCTGCAGAGACTTTCTCTGCAGAGTCCCAAAACAGGCGTTTTCAGCCCATTACCGGCATATGGAAGAAACAGCAGTAAGCACAGGGAAATATCTGCTTCTAAATCCAAAACGCAGTTATCTAACAGAACGGTTGTCAATGTGTGCACTCAACTTCCAGAGTTAAACCCGTGTGTGGATTCAGCAGTCTGCAAACACTTTCTCTGCAGAGTCCCAAAACAGGCGTTTTCAGCCCATTACCGGCATATGGAAGAAACAGCAGTAAGCACAGGGAAATATCTGCTTCTAAATCCAAAACGCAGCTATCTAACAGAACTGTTGTCAGTGTGTGCACTCAACTTCCAGAGTTAAACCCGTGTGTGGATTCAGCAGTCTGCAGAGACTTTCTCTGCAGAGTCCGAAAAGAGGCGTTTTCAGCCCATTACCGGCATATGGAAGAAACAGCAGTAAGCACAGGGAAATATCTGCTTCTAAATCCAAAACGCAGCTATCTAACAGAACGGTTGTCAATGTGTGCACTCAACTTCCAGAGTTAAACCCGTGTGTGGATTCAGCAGTCTGCAGAGACTTTCTCTGCAGAGTCCCAAAACAGGCGTTTTCAGTCCATTACTGGCATAGGGAAGAAACAGCAGTAAGCACAGGGAAATATCTGCTTCTAAATCCAAAACGCAGCTATCTAACAGAACGGTTGTCAATGTGTGCACTCAACTTCCAGAGTTAAACCCGTGTGTGGATTCAGCAGTCTGCAAACACTTTCTCTGCAGAGTCCCAAAACAGGCGTTTTCAGCCCATTACCGGCATATGGAAGAAACAGCAGTAAGCACAGGGAAATATCTGCTTCTAAATCCAAAACGCAGCTATCTAACAGAACGGTTGTCAATGTGTGCACTCAACTTCCAGAGTTAAACCCGTGTGTGGATTCAGCAGTCTGCAAACACTTTCTCTGCAGAGTCCCAAAACAGGCGTTTTCAGCCCATTACCGGCATATGGAAGAAACAGCAGTAAGCACAGGGAAATATCTGCTTCTAAATCCAAAACGCAGCTATCTAACAGAACGGTTGTCAATGTGTGCACTCAACTTCCAGAGTTAAACCCGTGTGTGGATTCGGCAGTCTGCAGAGACTTTCTCTGCAGAGTCCCAAAACAGGCGTTTTCAGCCCATTACCGGCATATGGAAGAAACAGCAGTAAGCACAGGGAAATATCTGCTTCTAAATCCAAAACGCAGCTATCTAACAGAACGGTTGTCAATGTGTGCACTCAACTTCCAGAGTTAAACCCGTGTGTGGATTCAGCAGTCTGCAGAGACTTTCTCTGCAGAGTCCCAAAACAGGCGTTTTCAGCCCATTACCGGCATACGGAAGAAACAGCAGTAAGCACAGGGAAATATCTGCTTCTAAATCCAAAACGCAGCTATCTAACAGAACGGTTGTCAATGTGTGCACTCAACTTCCAGAGTTAAACCCGTGTGTGGATTCAGCAGTCTGCAGAGACTTTCTCTGCAGAGTCCCAAAACAGGCGTTTTCAGCCCGTTACCGGCATATGGAAGAAACATCAGTAAGCACAGGGAAATATCTGCTTCTAAATCCAAAACGCAGCTATCTAACAGAACGGTTGTCAATGTGTGCACTCATCTTCCAGAGTTAAACCCGTGTGTGGATTCAGCAGTCTGCAGAGACTTTCTCTGCAGAGTCCCAAAACAGGCGTTTTCAGCCCATTACCGGCATATGGAAGAAACAGCAGTAAGCACAGGGAAATATCTGCTTCTAAATCCAAAACGCAGCTATCTAACAGAACGGTTGTCAATGTGTGCACTCAACTTCCAGAGTTAAAACCGTGTGTGGATTCAGCAGTCTGCAGAGACTTTCTCTGCAGAGTCCCAAAACAGGCATTTTCAGCCCATTACCGGCATATGGAAGAAACAGCAGTAAGCACAGGGAAATATCTGCTTCTAAATCCAAAACGCAGCTATCTAACAGAACGGTTGTCAATGTGTGCACTCAACTTCCAGAGTTAAACCCATGTGTGGATTCAGCAGTCTGCAGAGACTTTCTCTGCAGAGTCCCAAAACAGGCGTTTTCAGCCCATTACCGGCATATGGAAGAAACAGCAGTAAGCACAGGGAAATATCTGCTTCTAAATCCAAAACGCAGCTATCTAACAGAACGGTTGTCAATGTGTGCACTCAACTTCCAGAGTTAAACCCGTGTGTGGATTCAGCAGTCTGCAGAGACTCTCTCTGCAGAGTCCCAAAACAGGCGTTTTCAGTCCATTACCGGCATAGGGAAGAAACAGCAGTAAGCACAGGGAAATATCTGCTTCTAAATCCAAAACGCAGCTATCTAACAGAACGGTTGTCAATGTGTGCACTCAACTTCCAGAGTTAAACCCGTGTGTGGATTCAGCAGTCTGCAAACACTTTCTCTGCAGAGTCCCAAAACAGGCGTTTTCAACCCGTTACCGGCATATGGAAGAAACAGCAGTAAGCACAGGGAAATATCTGCTTCTAAATCCAAAACGCAGCTATCTAACAGAACGGTTGTCAATGTGTGCACTCAACTTCCAGAGTTAAACCCGTGTGTGGATTCAGCACTCTGCAGAGACTTTCTCTGCAGAGTCCCAAAACAGGCGTTTTCAGCCCATTACCGGCATAGGGAAGAAACAGCAGTAAGCACAGGGAAATATCTGCTTCTAAATCCAAAACGCAGCTATCTAACAGAACGGTTGTCAATGTGTGCACTCAACTTCCAGAGTTAAACCCGTGTGTGGATTCAGCAGTCTGCAGAGACTTTCTCTGCAGAGTCCCAAAACAGGCGTTTTCAGCCCATTACCGGCATATGGAAGAAACAGCAGTAAGCACAGGGAAATATCTGCTTCTAAATCCAAAACGCAGCTATCTAACAGAACGGTTGTCAATGTGTGCACTCAACTTCCAGAGTTAAACCCGTGTGTGGATTCAGCAGTCTGCAAACACTTTCTCTGCAGAGTCCCAAAACAGGCGTTTTCAGCCCATTACCGGCATATGGAAGAAACAGCAGTAAGCACAGGGAAATATCTGCTTCTAAATCCAAAACGCAGCTATCTAACAGAACTGTTGTCAGTGTGTGCACTCAACTTCCAGAGTTAAACCCGTGTGTGGATTCAGCAGTCTGCAGAGACTTTCTCTGCAGAGTCCGAAAAGAGGCGTTTTCAGCCCATTACCGGCATATGGAAGAAACAGCAGTAAGCACAGGGAAATATCTGCTTCTAAATCCAAAACGCAGCTATCTAACAGAACGGTTGTCAATGTGTGCACTCAACTTCCAGAGTTAAACCCGTGTGTGGATTCAGCAGTCTGCAGAGACTTTCTCTGCAGAGTCCCAAAACAGGCGTTTTCAGTCCATTACTGGCATAGGGAAGAAACAGCAGTAAGCACAGGGAAATATCTGCTTCTAAATCCAAAACGCAGCTATCTAACAGAACGGTTGTCAATGTGTGCACTCAACTTCCAGAGTTAAACCCGTGTGTGGATTCAGCAGTCTGCAAACACTTTCTCTGCAGAGTCCCAAAACAGGCGTTTTCAGCCCATTACCGGCATATGGAAGAAACAGCAGTAAGCACAGGGAAATATCTGCTTCTAAATCCAAAACGCAGCTATCTAACAGAACGGTTGTCAATGTGTGCACTCAACTTCCAGAGTTAAACCCGTGTGTGGATTCAGCAGTCTGCAAACACTTTCTCTGCAGAGTCCCAAAACAGGCGTTTTCAGTCCATTACCGGCATAGGGAAGAAACAGCAGTAAGCACAGGGAAATATCTGCTTCTAAATCCAAAACGCAGCTATCTAACAGAACGGTTGTCAATGTGTGCACTCAACTTCCAGAGTTAAACCCGTGTGTGGATTCAGCAGTCTGCAGAGACTTTCTCTGCAGAGTCCCAAAACAGGCGTTTTCAGCCCATTACCGGCATATGGAAGAAACAGCAGTAAGCACAGGGAAATATCTGCTTCTAAAGCCAAAACGCAGCTATCTAACAGAACGGTTGTCAATGTGTGCACTCAACTTCCAGAGTTAAACCCGTGTGTGGATTCAGCAGTCTGCAGAGTCTTTCTCTGCAGAGTCCCAAAACAGGCATTTTCAGCCCATTACCGGCATATGGAAGAAACAGCAGTAAGCACAGGGAAATATCTGCTTCTAAATCCAAAACGCAGCTATCTAACAGAACGGTTGTCAATGTGTGCACTCAACTTCCAGAGTTAAACCCGTGTGTGGATTCAGCAGTCTGCAGAGACTTTCTCTGCAGAGTCCCAAAACAGGCGTTTTCAGCCCATTACCGGCATATGGAAGAAACAGCAGTAAGCACAGGGAAATATCTGCTTCTAAAGCCAAAACGCAGCTATCTAACAGAACGGTTGTCAATGTGTGCACTCAACTTCCAGAGTTAAACCCGTGAGTGGATTCAGCAGTCTGCAGAGACTTTCTCTGCAGAGTCCCAAAACAGGCATTTTCAGCCCATTACCGGCATATGGAAGAAACAGCAGTAAGCACAGGGAAATATCTGCTTCTAAATCCAAAACGCAGCTATCTAACAGAACGGTTGTCAATGTGTGCACTCAACTTCCAGAGTTAAACCCGTGTGTGGATTCAGCAGTCTGCAGAGACTTTCTCTGCAGAGTCCCAAAACAGGCGTTTTCAGCCCATTACCGGCATATGGAAGAAACAGCAGTAAGCACAGGGAAATATCTGCTTCTAAATCCAAAACGCAGCTATCTAACAGAACGGTTGTCAATGTGTGCACTCAACTTCCAGAGTTAAACCCGTGTGTGGATTCAGCAGTCTGCAGAGACTTTCTCTGCAGAGTCCCAAAACAGGCGTTTTCAGTCCATTACCGGCATATGGAAGAAACAGCAGTAAGCACAGGGAAATATCTGCTTCTAAATCCAAAACGCAGCTATCTAACAGAACGGTTGTCAATGTGTGCACTCAACTTCCAGAGTTAAACCCGTGTGTGGATTCAGCAGTCTGCAGAGACTTTCTCTGCAGAGTCCCAAAACAGGCGTTTTCAGCCCATTACCGGCATATGGAAGAAACAGCAGTAAGCACAGGGAAATATCTGCTTCTAAATCCAAAACGCAGCTATCTAACAGAACGGTTGTCAATGTGTGCACTCAACTTCCAGAGTTAAACCCGTGTGTGGATTCAGCAGTCTGCAGAGACTCTCTCTGCAGAGTCCCAAAACAGGCGTTTTCAGTCCATTACCGGCATATGGAAGAAACAGCAGTAAGCACAGGGAAATATCTGCTTCTAAATCCAAAACGCAGCTATCTAACAGAACGGTTGTCAATGTGTGCACTCAACTTCCAGAGTTAAACCCGTGTGTGGATTCAGCAGTCTGCAGAGCCTTTCTCTGCAGAGTCCCAAAACAGGCGTTTTCAGTCCATTACCGGCATATGGAAGAAACAGCAGTAAGCACAGGGAAATATCTGCTTCTAAATCCAAAACGCAGCTATCTAACAGAACGGTTGTCAATGTGTGCACTCAACTTCCAGAGTTAAACCCGTGTGTGGATTCAGCAGTCTGCAGAGAATTTCTCTGCAGAGTCCCAAAACAGGCGTTTTCAGCCCATTACCGGCATATGGAAGAAACAGCAGTAAGCACAGGGAAATATCTGCTTCTAAATCCAAAACGCAGCTATCTAACAGAACGGTTGTCAATGTGTGCACTCAACTTCCAGAGTTAAACCCGTGTGTGGATTCAGCAGTCTGCAGAGACTCTCTCTGCAGAGTCCCAAAACAGGCGTTTTCAGTCCATTACCGGCATAGGGAAGAAACAGCAGTAAGCACAGGGAAATATCTGCTTCTAAATCCAAAACGCAGCTATCTAACAGAACGGTTGTCAATGTGTGCACTCAACTTCCAGAGTTAAACCCGTGTGTGGATTCAGCAGTCTGCAAACACTTTCTCTGCAGAGTCCCAAAACAGGCGTTTTCAACCCATTACCGGCATATGGAAGAAACAGCAGTAAGCACAGGGAAATATCTGCTTCTAAATCCAAAACGCAGCTCTCTAACAGAACGGTTGTCAATGTGTGCACTCAACTTCCAGAGTTAAACCCGTGTGTGGATTCAGCAGTCTGCAGAGACTTTCTCTGCAGAGTCCCAAAACAGGCGTTTTCAGCCCATTACCGGCATATGGAAGAAACAGCAGTAAGCACAGGGAAATATCTGCTTCTAAATCCAAAACGCAGCTATCTAACAGAACGGTTGTCAATGTGTGCACTCAACTTCCAGAGCTAAACCCGTGTGTGGATTCAGCAGTCTGCAAACACTTTCTCTGCAGAGTCCCAAAACAGGCGTTTTCAGCCCATTACCGGCATATGGAAGAAACAGCAGTAAGCCCAGGGAAATATCTGCTTCTAAATCCAAAACGCAGCTATCTAACAGAACGGTTGTCAATGTGTGCACTCAACTTCCAGAGTTAAACCCGTGTGTGGATTCGGCAGTCTGCAGAGACTTTCTCTGCAGAGTCCCAAAACAGGCGTTTTCAGCCCATTACCGGCATATGGAAGAAACAGCAGTAAGCACAGGGAAATATCTGCTTCTAAATCCAAAACGCAGCTATCTAACAGAACGGTTGTCAATGTGTGCACTCAACTTCCAGAGTTAAACCCGTGTGTGGATTCAGCAGTCTGCAGAGACTTTCTCTGCAGAGTCCCAAAACAGGCGTTTTCAGCCCATTACCGGCATATGGAAGAAACAGCAGTAAGCACAGGGAAATATCTGCTTCTAAATCCAAAACGCAGCTATCTAACAGAACGGTTGTCAATGTGTGCACTCAACTTCCAGAGTTAAACCCGTGTGTGGATTCAGCAGTCTGCAGAGACTTTCTCTGCAGAGTCCCAAAACAGGCGTTTTCAGCCCATTACCGGCATATGGAAGAAACAGCAGTAAGCACAGGGAAATATCTGCTTCTAAATCCAAAACGCAGCTATCTAACAGAACGGTTGTCAATGTGTGCACTCAACTTCCAGAGTTAAACCCGTGTGTGGATTCAGCAGTCTGCAGAGACTTTCTCTGCAGAGTCCCAAAACAGGCATTTTCAGCCCATTACCGGCATATGGAAGAAACAGCAGTAAGCACAGGGAAATATCTGCTTCTAAATCCAAAACGCAGCTATCTAACAGAACGGTTGTCAATGTGTGCACTCAACTTCCAGAGTTAAACTCGTGTGTGGATTCAGCAGTCTGCAGAGATTTTCTCTGCAGAGTCCCAAAACAGGCGTTTTCAGCCCATTACCGGCATATGGAAGAAACAGCAGTAAGCACAGGGAAATATCTGCTTCTAAATCCAAAACGCAGCTATCTAACAGAACGGTTGTCAATGTGTGCACTCAACTTCCAGAGTTAAACCCGTGTGTTGATTCAGCAGTCTGCAGAGACTTTCTCTGCAGAGTCCCAAAACAGGCGTTTTCAGCCCATTACCGGCATATGGAAGTAACAGCAGTAAGCACAGGGAAATATCTGCTTCTAAATCCAAAACGCAGCTATCTAACAGAACGGTTGTCAATGTGTGCACTCAACTTCCAGAGTTAAACCCGTGTGTGGATTCAGCAGTCTGCAGAGACTTTCTCTGCAGAGTCCCAAAACAGGCGTTTTCAGCCCATTACCGGCATATGGAAGAAACAGCAGTAAGCACAGGGAAATATCTGCTTCTAAATCCAAAACGCAGCTATCTAACAGAACGGTTGTCAATGTGTGCACTCAACTTCCAGAGTTAAACCCGTGTGTGGATTCAGCAGTCTGCAGAGACTTTCTCTGCAGAGTCCCGAAACAGGCGTTTTCAGCCCATTACCGGCATACGGAAGAAACAGCAGTAAGCACAGGGAAATATCTGCTTCTAAATCCAAAACGCAGCTATCTAACAGAACGGTTGTCAATGTGTGCACTCAACTTCCAGAGTTAAACCCGTGTGTGGATTCGGCAGTCTGCAGAGACTTTCTCTGCAGAGTCCCAAAACAGGCGTTTTCAGCCCATTACCGGCATATGGAAGAAACAGCAGTAAGCACAGGGAAATATCTGCTTCTAAATCCAAAACGCAGCTATCTAACAGAACGGTTGTCAATGTGTGCACTCAACTTCCAGAGTTAAACCCGTGTGTGGATTCAGCAGTCTGCAGAGACTTTCTCTGCAGAGTCCCAAAACAGGCGTTTTCAGCCCATTACCGGCATATGGAAGAAACAGCAGTAAGCCCAGGGAAATATCTGCTTCTAAATCCAAAACGCAGCTATCTAACAGAACGGTTGTCAATGTGTGCACTCAACTTCCAGAGTTAAACCCGTGTGTGGATTCAGCAGTCTGCAGAGACTTTCTCTGCAGAGTCCCAAAACAGGCGTTTTCAGCCCATTACCGGCATATGGAAGAAACAGCAGTAAGCACAGGGAAATATCTGCTTCTAAATCCAAAACGCAGCTATCTAACAGAACGGTTGTCAATGTGTGCACTCAACTTCCAGAGTTAAACCCGTGTGTGGATTCAGCAGTCTGCAGAGACTTTCTCTGCAGAGTCCCAAAACAGGCATTTTCAGCCCATTACCGGCATATGGAAGAAACAGCAGTAAGCACAGGGAAATATCTGCTTCTAAATCCAAAACGCAGCTATCTAACAGAACGGTTGTCAATGTGTGCACTCAACTTCCAGAGTTAAACTCGTGTGTGGATTCAGCAGTCTGCAGAGATTTTCTCTGCAGAGTCCCAAAACAGGCGTTTTCAGCCCATTACCGGCATATGGAAGAAACAGCAGTAAGCACAGGGAAATATCTGCTTCTAAATCCAAAACGCAGCTATCTAACAGAACGGTTGTCAATGTGTGCACTCAACTTCCAGAGTTAAACCCGTGTGTGGATTCAGCAGTCTGCAGAGACTTTCTCTGCAGAGTCCCAAAACAGGCGTTTTCAGCCCATTACCGGCATATGGAAGTAACAGCAGTAAGCACAGGGAAATATCTGCTTCTAAATCCAAAACGCAGCTATCTAACAGAACGGTTGTCAATGTGTGCACTCAACTTCCAGAGTTAAACCCGTGTGTGGATTCAGCAGTCTGCAGAGACTTTCTCTGCAGAGTCCCAAAACAGGCGTTTTCAGCCCATTACCGGCATATGGAAGAAACAGCAGTAAGCACAGGGAAATATCTGCTTCTAAATCCAAAACGCAGCTATCTAACAGAACGGTTGTCAATGTGTGCACTCAACTTCCAGAGTTAAACCCGTGTGTGGATTCAGCAGTCTGCAGAGACTTTCTCTGCAGAGTCCCGAAACAGGCGTTTTCAGCCCATTACCGGCATACGGAAGAAACAGCAGTAAGCACAGGGAAATATCTGCTTCTAAATCCAAAACGCAGCTATCTAACAGAACGGTTGTCAATGTGTGCACTCAACTTCCAGAGTTAAACCCGTGTGTGGATTCAGCAGTCTGCAGAGACTTTCTCTGCAGAGTCCCAAAACAGGCGTTTTCAGCCCGTTACCGGCATATGGAAGAAACAGCAGTAAGCACAGGGAAATATCTGCTTCTAAATCCAAAACGCAGCTATCTAACAGAACGGTTGTCAATGTGTGCACTCAACTTCCAGAGTTAAACCCGTGTGTTGATTCAGCAGTCTGCAGAGACTTTCTCTGCAGAGTCCCAAAACAGGCGTTTTCAGCCCATTACCGGCATATGGAAGTAACAGCAGTAAGCACAGGGAAATATCTGCTTCTAAATCCAAAACGCAGCTATCTAACAGAACGGTTGTCAATGTGTGCACTCAACTTCCAGAGTTAAACCCGTGTGTGGATTCAGCAGTCTGCAGAGACTTTCTCTGCAGAGTCCCAAAACAGGCGTTTTCAGCCCATTACCGGCATATGGAAGAAACAGCAGTAAGCACAGGGAAATATCTGCTTCTAAATCCAAAACGCAGCTATCTAACAGAACGGTTGTCAATGTGTGCACTCAACTTCCAGAGTTAAACCCGTGTGTGGATTCAGCAGTCTGCAGAGACTTTCTCTGCAGAGTCCCGAAACAGGCGTTTTCAGCCCATTACCGGCATACGGAAGAAACAGCAGTAAGCACAGGGAAATATCTGCTTCTAAATCCAAAACGCAGCTATCTAACAGAACGTTTGTCAATGTGTGCACTCAACTTCCAGAGTTAAACCCGTGTGTGGATTCGGCAGTCTGCAGAGACTTTCTCTGCAGAGTCCCAAAACAGGCGTTTTCAGCCCATTACCGGCATATGGAAGAAACAGCAGTAAGCACAGGGAAATATCTGCTTCTAAATCCAAAACGCAGCTATCTAACAGAACGGTTGTCAATGTGTGCACTCAACTTCCAGAGTTAAACCCGTGTGTGGATTCAGCAGTCTGCAGAGACTTTCTCTGCAGAGTCCCAAAACAGGCGTTTTCAGCCCATTACCGGCATATGGAAGAAACAGCAGTAAGCCCAGGGAAATATCTGCTTCTAAATCCAAAACGCAGCTATCTAACAGAACGGTTGTCAATGTGTGCACTCAACTTCCAGAGTTAAACCCGTGTGTGGATTCAGCAGTCTGCAGAGACTTTCTCTGCAGAGTCCCAAAACAGGCGTTTTCAGCCCATTACCGGCATATGGAAGAAACAGCAGTAAGCACAGGGAAATATCTGCTTCTAAATCCAAAACGCAGCTATCTAACAGAACGGTTGTCAATGTGTGCACTCAACTTCCAGAGTTAAACCCGTGTGTGGATTCAGCAGTCTGCAGAGACTTTCTCTGCAGAGTCCCAAAACAGGCATTTTCAGCCCATTACCGGCATATGGAAGAAACAGCAGTAAGCACAGGGAAATATCTGCTTCTAAATCCAAAACGCAGCTATCTAACAGAACGGTTGTCAATGTGTGCACTCAACTTCCAGAGTTAAACTCGTGTGTGGATTCAGCAGTCTGCAGAGATTTTCTCTGCAGAGTCCCAAAACAGGCGTTTTCAGCCCATTACCGGCATATGGAAGAAACAGCAGTAAGCACAGGGAAATATCTGCTTCTAAATCCAAAACGCAGCTATCTAACAGAACGGTTGTCAATGTGTGCACTCAACTTCCAGAGTTAAACCCGTGTGTTGATTCAGCAGTCTGCAGAGACTTTCTCTGCAGAGTCCCAAAACAGGCGTTTTCAGCCCATTACCGGCATATGGAAGTAACAGCAGTAAGCACAGGGAAATATCTGCTTCTAAATCCAAAACGCAGCTATCTAACAGAACGGTTGTCAATGTGTGCACTCAACTTCCAGAGTTAAACCCGTGTGTGGATTCAGCAGTCTGCAGAGACTTTCTCTGCAGAGTCCCAAAACAGGCGTTTTCAGCCCATTACCGGCATATGGAAGAAACAGCAGTAAGCACAGGGAAATATCTGCTTCTAAATCCAAAACGCAGCTATCTAACAGAACGGTTGTCAATGTGTGCACTCAACTTCCAGAGTTAAACCCGTGTGTGGATTCAGCAGTCTGCAGAGACTTTCTCTGCAGAGTCCCGAAACAGGCGTTTTCAGCCCATTACCGGCATACGGAAGAAACAGCAGTAAGCACAGGGAAATATCTGCTTCTAAATCCAAAACGCAGCTATCTAACAGAACGGTTGTCAATGTGTGCACTCAACTTCCAGAGTTAAACCCGTGTGTGGATTCAGCAGTCTGCAGAGACTTTCTCTGCAGAGTCCCAAAACAGGCGTTTTCAGCCCGTTACCGGCATATGGAAGAAACAGCAGTAAGCACAGGGAAATATCTGCTTCTAAATCCAAAACGCAGCTATCTAACAGAACGGTTGTCAATGTGTGCACTCATCTTCCAGAGTTAAACCCGTGTGTGGATTCAGCAGTCTGCAGAGACTTTCTCTGCAGAGTCCCAAAACAGGCGTTTTCAGCCCATTACCGGCATATGGAAGAAACAGCAGTAAGCACAGGGAAATATCTGCTTCTAAATCCAAAACGCAGCTATCTAACAGAACGGTTGTCAATGTGTGCACTCAACTTCCAGAGTTAAACCCGTGTGTGGATTCGGCAGTCTGCAGAGACTTTCTCTGCAGAGTCCCAAAACAGGCGTTTTCAGCCCATTACCGGCATATGGAAGAAACAGCAGTAAGCACAGGGAAATATCTGCTTCTAAATCCAAAACGCAGCTATCTAACAGAACGGTTGTCAATGTGTGCACTCAACTTCCAGAGTTAAACCCGTGTGTGGATTCGGCAGTCTGCAGAGACTTTCTCTGCAGAGTCCCAAAACAGGCGTTTTCAGCCCATTACCGGCATATGGAAGAAACAGCAGTAAGCACAGGGAAATATCTGCTTCTAAATCCAAAACGCAGCTATCTAACAGAACGGTTGTCAATGTGTGCACTCAACTTCCAGAGTTAAACCCGTGTGTGGATTCAGCAGTCTGCAGAGACTTTCTCTGCAGAGTCCCAAAACAGGCGTTTTCAGCCCATTACCGGCATATGGAAGAAACAGCAGTAAGCCCAGGGAAATATCTGCTTCTAAATCCAAAACGCAGCTATCTAACAGAACGGTTGTCAATGTGTGCACTCAACTTCCAGAGTTAAACCCGTGTGTGGATTCAGCAGTCTGCAGAGACTTTCTCTGCAGAGTCCCAAAACAGGCGTTTTCAGCCCATTACCGGCATATGGAAGAAACAGCAGTAAGCACAGGGAAATATCTGCTTCTAAATCCAAAACGCAGCTATCTAACAGAACTGTTGTCAGTGTGTGCACTCAACTTCCAGAGTTAAACCCGTGTGTGGATTCAGCAGTCTGCAGAGACTTTCTCTGCAGAGTCCGAAAAGAGGCGTTTTCAGCCCATTACCGGCATATGGAAGAAACAGCAGTAAGCACAGGGAAATATCTGCTTCTAAATCCAAAACGCAGCTATCTAACAGAACGGTTGTCAATGTGTGCACTCAACTTCCAGAGTTAAACCCGTGTGTGGATTCAGCAGTCTGCAGAGACTTTCTCTGCAGAGTCCCAAAACAGGCGTTTTCAGTCCATTACTGGCATAGGGAAGAAACAGCAGAAAGCACAGGGAAATATCTGCTTCTAAATCCAAAACGCAGCTATCTAACAGAACGGTTGTCAATGTGTGCACTCAACTTCCAGAGTTAAACCCGTGTGTGGATTCAGCAGTCTGCAAACACTTTCTCTGCAGAGTCCCAAAACAGGCGTTTTCAGCCCATTACCGGCATATGGAAGAAACAGCAGTAAGCACAGGGAAATATCTGCTTCTAAATCCAAAACGCAGCTATCTAACAGAACGGTTGTCAATGTGTGCACTCAACTTCCAGAGTTAAACCCGTGTGTGGATTCAGCAGTCTGCAAACACTTTCTCTGCAGAGTCCCAAAACAGGCGTTTTCAGCCCATTACCGGCATATGGAAGAAACAGCAGTAAGCACAGGGAAATATCTGATTCTAAATCCAAAACGCAGCTATCTAACAGAACGGTTGTCAATGTGTGCACTCAACTTCCAGAGTTAAACCCGTGTGTGGATTCAGCAGTCTGCAGAGACTTTCTCTGCAGAGTCCCAAAACAGGCGTTTTCAGCCCATTACCGGCATATGGAAGAAACAGCAGTAAGCACAGGGAAATATCTGCTTCTAAAGCCAAAACGCAGCTATCTAACAGAACGGTTGTCAATGTGTGCACTCAACTTCCAGAGTTAAACCCGTGTGTGGATTCAGCAGTCTGCAGAGTCTTTCTCTGCAGAGTCCCAAAACAGGCATTTTCAGCCCATTACCGGCATATGGAAGAAACAGCAGTAAGCACAGGGAAATATCTGCTTCTAAATCAAAACGCAGCTATCTAACAGAACGGTTGTCAATGTGTGCACTCAACTTCCAGAGTTAAACCCGTGTGTGGATTCAGCAGTCTGCAGAGACTTTCTCTGCAGAGTCCCAAAACAGGCGTTTTCAGCCCATTACCGGCATATGGAAGAAACAGCAGTAAGCACAGGGAAATATCTGCTTCTAAAGCCAAAACGCAGCTATCTAACAGAACGGTTGTCAATGTGTGCACTCAACTTCCAGAGTTAAACCCGTGAGTGGATTCAGCAGTCTGCAGAGACTTTCTCTGCAGAGTCCCAAAACAGGCATTTTCAGCCCATTACCGGCATATGGAAGAAACAGCAGTAAGCACAGGGAAATATCTGCTTCTAAATCCAAAACGCAGCTATCTAACAGAACGGTTGTCAATGTGTGCACTCAACTTCCAGAGTTAAACCCGTGTGTGGATTCAGCAGTCTGCAGAGACTTTCTCTGCAGAGTCCCAAAACAGGCGTTTTCAGCCCATTACCGGCATATGGAAGAAACAGCAGTAAGCACAGGGAAATATCTGCTTCTAAATCCAAAACGCAGCTATCTAACAGAACGGTTGTCAATGTGTGCACTCAACTTCCAGAGTTAAACCCGTGTGTGGATTCAGCAGTCTGCAGAGACTTTCTCTGCAGAGTCCCAAAACAGGCGTTTTCAGTCCATTACCGGCATATGGAAGAAACAGCAGTAAGCACAGGGAAATATCTGCTTCTAAATCCAAAACGCAGCTATCTAACAGAACGGTTGTCAATGTGTGCACTCAACTTCCAGAGTTAAACCCGTGTGTGGATTCAGCAGTCTGCAGAGACTTTCTCTGCAGAGTCCCAAAACAGGCGTTTTCAGCCCATTACCGGCATATGGAAGAAACAGCAGTAAGCACAGGGAAATATCTGCTTCTAAATCCAAAACGCAGCTATCTAACAGAACGGTTGTCAATGTGTGCACTCAACTTCCAGAGTTAAACCCGTGTGTGGATTCAGCAGTCTGCAGAGACTCTCTCTGCAGAGTCCCAAAACAGGCGTTTTCAGTCCATTACCGGCATATGGAAGAAACAGCAGTAAGCACAGGGAAGTATCTGCTTCTAAATCCAAAACGCAGCTATCTAACAGAACGGTTGTCAATGTGTGCACTCAACTTCCAGAGTTAAACCCGTGTGTGGATTCAGCAGTCTGCAGAGCCTTTCTCTGCAGAGTCCCAAAACAGGCGTTTTCAGTCCATTACCGGCATATGGAAGAAACAGCAGTAAGCACAGGGAAATATCTGCTTCTAAATCCAAAACGCAGCTATCTAACAGAACGGTTGTCAATGTGTGCACTCAACTTCCAGAGTTAAACCCGTGTGTGGATTCAGCAGTCTGCAGAGAATTTCTCTGCAGAGTCCCAAAACAGGCGTTTTCAGCCCATTACCGGCATATGGAAGAAACAGCAGTAAGCACAGGGAAATATCTGCTTCTAAATCCAAAACGCAGCTATCTAACAGAACGGTTGTCAATGTGTGCACTCAACTTCCAGAGTTAAACCCGTGTGTGGATTCAGCAGTCTGCAGAGACTCTCTCTGCAGAGTCCCAAAACAGGCGTTTTCAGTCCATTACCGGCATAGGGAAGAAACAGCAGTAAGCACAGGGAAATATCTGCTTCTAAATCCAAAACGCAGCTATCTAACAGAACGGTTGTCAATGTGTGCACTCAACTTCCAGAGTTAATCCGGTGTGTGGATTCAGCAGTCTGCAAACACTTTCTCTGCAGAGTCCCAAAACAGGCGTTTTCAACCCATTACCGGCATATGGAAGAAACAGCAGTAAGCACAGGGAAATATCTGCTTCTAAATCCAAAACGCAGCTCTCTAACAGAACGGTTGTCAATGTGTGCACTCAACTTCCAGAGTTAAACCCGTGTGTGGATTCAGCAGTCTGCAGAGACTTTCTCTGCAGAGTCCCAAAACAGGCGTTTTCAGCCCATTACCGGCATATGGAAGAAACAGCAGTAAGCACAGGGAAATATCTGCTTCTAAATCCAAAACGCAGCTATCTAACAGAACGGTTGTCAATGTGTGCACTCAACTTCCAGAGTTAAACCCGTGTGTGGATTCAGCAGTCTGCAAACACTTTCTCTGCAGAGTCCCAAAACAGGCGTTTTCAGCCCATTACCGGCATATGGAAGAAACAGCAGTAAGCCCAGGGAAATATCTGCTTCTAAATCCAAAACGCAGCTATCTAACAGAACGGTTGTCAATGTGTGCACTCAACTTCCAGAGTTAAACCCGTGTGTGGATTCAGCAGTCTGCAAACACTTTCTCTGCAGAGTCCCAAAACAGGCGTTTTCAGCCCATTACCGGCATATGGAAGAAACAGCAGTAAGCACAGGGAAATATCTGATTCTAAATCCAAAACGCAGCTATCTAACAGAACGGTTGTCAATGTGTGCACTCAACTTCCAGAGTTAAACCCGTGTGTGGATTCAGCAGTCTGCAGAGACTTTCTCTGCAGAGTCCCAAAACAGGCGTTTTCAGCCCATTACCGGCATATGGAAGAAACAGCAGTAAGCACAGGGAAATATCTGCTTCTAAAGCCAAAACGCAGCTATCTAACAGAACGGTTGTCAATGTGTGCACTCAACTTCCAGAGTTAAACCCGTGTGTGGATTCAGCAGTCTGCAGAGTCTTTCTCTGCAGAGTCCCAAAACAGGCATTTTCAGCCCATTACCGGCATATGGAAGAAACAGCAGTAAGCACAGGGAAATATCTGCTTCTAAATCAAAACGCAGCTATCTAACAGAACGGTTGTCAATGTGTGCACTCAACTTCCAGAGTTAAACCCGTGTGTGGATTCAGCAGTCTGCAGAGACTTTCTCTGCAGAGTCCCAAAACAGGCGTTTTCAGCCCATTACCGGCATATGGAAGAAACAGCAGTAAGCACAGGGAAATATCTGCTTCTAAAGCCAAAACGCAGCTATCTAACAGAACGGTTGTCAATGTGTGCACTCAACTTCCAGAGTTAAACCCGTGAGTGGATTCAGCAGTCTGCAGAGACTTTCTCTGCAGAGTCCCAAAACAGGCATTTTCAGCCCATTACCGGCATATGGAAGAAACAGCAGTAAGCACAGGGAAATATCTGCTTCTAAATCCAAAACGCAGCTATCTAACAGAACGGTTGTCAATGTGTGCACTCAACTTCCAGAGTTAAACCCGTGTGTGGATTCAGCAGTCTGCAGAGACTTTATCTGCAGAGTCCCAAAACAGGCGTTTTCAGCCCATTACCGGCATATGGAAGAAACAGCAGTAAGCACAGGGAAATATCTGCTTCTAAATCCAAAACGCAGCTATCTAACAGAACGGTTGTCAATGTGTGCACTCAACTTCCAGAGTTAAACCCGTGTGTGGATTCAGCAGTCTGCAGAGACTTTCTCTGCAGAGTCCCAAAACAGGCGTTTTCAGCCCATTACCGGCATATGGAAGAAACAGCAGTAAGCACAGGGAAATATCTGCTTCTAAATCCAAAACGCAGCTATCTAACAGAACGGTTGTCAATGTGTGCACTCAACTTCCAGAGTTAAACCCGTGTGTGGATTCAGCAGTCTGCAAACACTTTCTCTGCAGAGTCCCAAAACAGGCGTTTTCAGCCCATTACCGGCATATGGAAGAAACAGCAGTAAGCCCAGGGAAATATCTGCTTCTAAATCCAAAACGCAGCTATCTAACAGAACGGTTGTCAATGTGTGCACTCAACTTCCAGAGTTAAACCCGTGTGTGGATTCAGCAGTCTGCAAACACTTTCTCTGCAGAGTCCCAAAACAGGCGTTTTCAGCCCATTACCGGCATATGGAAGAAACAGCAGTAAGCACAGGGAAATATCTGATTCTAAATCCAAAACGCAGCTATCTAACAGAACGGTTGTCAATGTGTGCACTCAACTTCCAGAGTTAAACCCGTGTGTGGATTCAGCAGTCTGCAGAGACTTTCTCTGCAGAGTCCCAAAACAGGCGTTTTCAGCCCATTACCGGCATATGGAAGAAACAGCAGTAAGCACAGGGAAATATCTGCTTCTAAAGCCAAAACGCAGCTATCTAACAGAACGGTTGTCAATGTGTGCACTCAACTTCCAGAGTTAAACCCGTGTGTGGATTCAGCAGTCTGCAGAGTCTTTCTCTGCAGAGTCCCAAAACAGGCATTTTCAGCCCATTACCGGCATATGGAAGAAACAGCAGTAAGCACAGGGAAATATCTGCTTCTAAATCAAAACGCAGCTATCTAACAGAACGGTTGTCAATGTGTGCACTCAACTTCCAGAGTTAAACCCGTGTGTGGATTCAGCAGTCTGCAGAGACTTTCTCTGCAGAGTCCCAAAACAGGCGTTTTCAGCCCATTACCGGCATATGGAAGAAACAGCAGTAAGCACAGGGAAATATCTGCTTCTAAAGCCAAAACGCAGCTATCTAACAGAACGGTTGTCAATGTGTGCACTCAACTTCCAGAGTTAAACCCGTGAGTGGATTCAGCAGTCTGCAGAGACTTTCTCTGCAGAGTCCCAAAACAGGCATTTTCAGCCCATTACCGGCATATGGAAGAAACAGCAGTAAGCACAGGGAAATATCTGCTTCTAAATCCAAAACGCAGCTATCTAACAGAACGGTTGTCAATGTGTGCACTCAACTTCCAGAGTTAAACCCGTGTGTGGATTCAGCAGTCTGCAGAGACTTTCTCTGCAGAGTCCCAAAACAGGCGTTTTCAGCCCATTACCGGCATATGGAAGAAACAGCAGTAAGCACAGGGAAATATCTGCTTCTAAATCCAAAACGCAGCTATCTAACAGAACGGTTGTCAATGTGTGCACTCAACTTCCAGAGTTAAACCCGTGTGTGGATTCAGAAGTCTGCAGAGACTTTCTCTGCAGAGTCCCAAAACAGGCGTTTTCAGTCCATTACCGGCATATGGAAGAAACAGCAGTAAGCACAGGGAAATATCTGCTTCTAAATCCAAAACGCAGCTATCTAACAGAACGGTTGTCAATGTGTGCACTCAACTTCCAGAGTTAAACCCGTGTGTGGATTCAGCAGTCTGCAGAGACTTTCTCTGCAGAGTCCCAAAACAGGCGTTTTCAGCCCATTACCGGCATATGGAAGAAACAGCAGTAAGCACAGGGAAATATCTGCTTCTAAATCCAAAACGCAGCTATCTAACAGAACGGTTGTCAATGTGTGCACTCAACTTCCAGAGTTAAACCCGTGTGTGGATTCAGCAGTCTGCAGAGACTCTCTCTGCAGAGTCCCAAAACAGGCGTTTTCAGTCCATTACCGGCATATGGAAGAAACAGCAGTAAGCACAGGGAAGTATCTGCTTCTAAATCCAAAACGCAGCTATCTAACAGAACGGTTGTCAATGTGTGCACTCAACTTCCAGAGTTAAACCCGTGTGTGGATTCAGCAGTCTGCAGAGCCTTTCTCTGCAGAGTCCCAAAACAGGCGTTTTCAGTCCATTACCGGCATATGGAAGAAACAGCAGTAAGCACAGGGAAATATCTGCTTCTAAATCCAAAACGCAGCTATCTAACAGAACGGTTGTCAATGTGTGCACTCAACTTCCAGAGTTAAACCCGTGTGTGGATTCAGCAGTCTGCAGAGAATTTCTCTGCAGAGTCCCAAAACAGGCGTTTTCAGCCCATTACCGGCATATGGAAGAAACAGCAGTAAGCACAGGGAAATATCTGCTTCTAAATCCAAAACGCAGCTATCTAACAGAACGGTTGTCAATGTGTGCACTCAACTTCCAGAGTTAAACCCGTGTGTGGATTCAGCAGTCTGCAGAGACTCTCTCTGCAGAGTCCCAAAACAGGCGTTTTCAGTCCATTACCGGCATAGGGAAGAAACAGCAGTAAGCACAGGGAAATATCTGCTTCTAAATCCAAAACGCAGCTATCTAACAGAACGGTTGTCAATGTGTGCACTCAACTTCCAGAGTTAAACCCGTGTGTGGATTCAGCAGTCTGCAAACACTTTCTCTGCAGAGTCCCAAAACAGGCGTTTTCAACCCATTACCGGCATATGGAAGAAACAGCAGTAAGCACAGGGAAATATCTGCTTCTAAATCCAAAACGCAGCTCTCTAACAGAACGGTTGTCAATGTGTGCACTCAACTTCCAGAGTTAAACCCGTGTGTGGATTCAGCAGTCTGCAGAGACTTTCTCTGCAGAGTCCCAAAACAGGCGTTTTCAGCCCATTACCGGCATATGGAAGAAACAGCAGTAAGCACAGGGAAATATCTGCTTCTAAATCCAAAACGCAGCTATCTAACAGAACGGTTGTCAATGTGTGCACTCAACTTCCAGAGTTAAACCCGTGTGTGGATTCAGCAGTCTGCAAACACTTTCTCTGCAGAGTCCCAAAACAGGCGTTTTCAGCCCATTACCGGCATATGGAAGAAACAGCAGTAAGCCCAGGGAAATATCTGCTTCTAAATCCAAAACGCAGCTATCTAACAGAACGGTTGTCAATGTGTGCACTCAACTTCCAGAGTTAAACCCGTGTGTGGATTCGGCAGTCTGCAGAGACTTTCTCTGCAGAGTCCCAAAACAGGCGTTTTCAGCCCATTACCGGCATATGGAAGAAACAGCAGTAAGCACAGGGAAATATCTGCTTCTAAATCCAAAACGCAGCTATCTAACAGAACGGTTGTCAATGTGTGCACTCAACTTCCAGAGTTAAACCCGTGTGTGGATTCAGCAGTCTGCAGAGACTTTCTCTGCAGAGTCCCAAAACAGGCGTTTTCAGCCCATTACCGGCATATGGAAGAAACAGCAGTAAGCCCAGGGAAATATCTGCTTCTAAATCCAAAACGCAGCTATCTAACAGAACGGTTGTCAATGTGTGCACTCAACTTCCAGAGTTAAACCCGTGTGTGGATTCAGCAGTCTGCAGAGACTTTCTCTGCAGAGTCCCAAAACAGGCGTTTTCAGCCCATTACCGGCATATGGAAGAAACAGCAGTAAGCACAGGGAAATATCTGCTTCTAAATCCAAAACGCAGCTATCTAACAGAACGGTTGTCAATGTGTGCACTCAACTTCCAGAGTTAAACCCGTGTGTGGATTCAGCAGTCTGCAGAGACTTTCTCTGCAGAGTCCCAAAACAGGCATTTTCAGCCCATTACCGGCATATGGAAGAAACAGCAGTAAGCACAGGGAAATATCTGCTTCTAAATCCAAAACGCAGCTATCTAACAGAACGGTTGTCAATGTGTGCACTCAACTTCCAGAGTTAAACTCGTGTGTGGATTCAGCAGTCTGCAGAGATTTTCTCTGCAGAGTCCCAAAACAGGCGTTTTCAGCCCATTACCGGCATATGGAAGAAACAGCAGTAAGCACAGGGAACTATCTGCTTCTAAATCCAAAACGCAGCTATCTAACAGAACGGTTGTCAATGTGTGCACTCAACTTCCAGAGTTAAACCCGTGTGTTGATTCAGCAGTCTGCAGAGACTTTCTCTGCAGAGTCCCAAAACAGGCGTTTTCAGCCCATTACCGGCATATGGAAGTAACAACAGTAAGCACAGGGAAATATCTGCTTCTAAATCCAAAACGCAGCTATCTAACAGAACGGTTGTCAATGTGTGCACTCAACTTCCAGAGTTAAACCCGTGTGTGGATTCAGCAGTCTGCAGAGACTTTCTCTGCAGAGTCCCAAAACAGGCGTTTTCAGCCCATTACCGGCATATGGAAGAAACAGCAGTAAGCACAGGGAAATATCTGCTTCTAAATCCAAAACGCAGCTATCTAACAGAACGGTTGTCAATGTGTGCACTCAACTTCCAGAGTTAAACCCGTGTGTGGATTCAGCAGTCTGCAGAGACTTTCTCTGCAGAGTCCCGAAACAGGCGTTTTCAGCCCATTACCGGCATACGGAAGAAACAGCAGTAAGCACAGGGAAATATCTGCTTCTAAATCCAAAACGCAGCTATCTAACAGAACGGTTGTCAATGTGTGCACTCAACTTCCAGAGTTAAACCCGTGTGTGGATTCAGCAGTCTGCAGAGACTTTCTCTGCAGAGTCCCAAAACAGGCGTTTTCAGCCCGTTACCGGCATATGGAAGAAACAGCAGTAAGCACAGGGAAATATCTGCTTCTAAATCCAAAACGCAGCTATCTAACAGAACGGTTGTCAATGTGTGCACTCATCTTCCAGAGTTAAACCCGTGTGTGGATTCAGCAGTCTGCAGAGACTTTCTCTGCAGAGTCCCAAAACAGGCGTTTTCAGCCCATTACCGGCATATGGAAGAAACAGCAGTAAGCACAGGGAAATATCTGCTTCTAAATCCAAAACGCAGCTATCTAACAGAACGGTTGTCAATGTGTGCACTCAACTTCCAGAGTTAAACCCGTGTGTGGATTCGGCAGTCTGCAGAGACTTTCTCTGCAGAGTCCCAAAACAGGCGTTTTCAGCCCATTACCGGCATATGGAAGAAACAGCAGTAAGCACAGGGAAATATCTGCTTCTAAATCCAAAACGCAGCTATCTAACAGAACGGTTGTCAATGTGTGCACTCAACTTCCAGAGTTAAACCCGTGTGTGGATTCGGCAGTCTGCAGAGACTTTCTCTGCAGAGTCCCAAAACAGGCGTTTTCAGCCCATTACCGGCATATGGAAGAAACAGCAGTAAGCACAGGGAAATATCTGCTTCTAAATCCAAAACGCAGCTATCTAACAGAACGGTTGTCAATGTGTGCACTCAACTTCCAGAGTTAAACCCGTGTGTGGATTCAGCAGTCTGCAGAGACTTTCTCTGCAGAGTCCCAAAACAGGCGTTTTCAGCCCATTACCGGCATATGGAAGAAACAGCAGTAAGCCCAGGGAAATATCTGCTTCTAAATCCAAAACGCAGCTATCTAACAGAACGGTTGTCAATGTGTGCACTCAACTTCCAGAGTTAAACCCGTGTGTGGATTCAGCAGTCTGCAGAGACTTTCTCTGCAGAGTCCCAAAACAGGCGTTTTCAGCCCATTACCGGCATATGGAAGAAACAGCAGTAAGCACAGGGAAATATCTGCTTCTAAATCCAAAACGCAGCTATCTAACAGAACGGTTGTCAATGTGTGCACTCAACTTCCAGAGTTAAACCCGTGTGTGGATTCAGCAGTCTGCAGAGACTTTCTCTGCAGAGTCCCAAAACAGGCATTTTCAGCCCATTACCGGCATATGGAAGAAACAGCAGTAAGCACAGGGAAATATCTGCTTCTAAATCCAAAACGCAGCTATCTAACAGAACGGTTGTCAATGTGTGCACTCAACTTCCAGAGTTAAACCCGTGTGTGGATTCAGCAGTCTGCAGAGACTTTCTCTGCAGAGTCCCAAAACAGGCGTTTTCAGCCCATTACCGGCATATGGAAGAAACAGCAGTAAGCACAGGGAAATATCTGCTTCTAAATCCAAAACGCAGCTATCTAACAGAACGGTTGTCAATGTGTGCACTCAACTTCCAGAGTTAAACCCGTGTGTGGATTCAGCAGTCTGCAGAGACTTCCTCTGCAGAGTCCCAAAACAGGCGTTTTCAGCCCATTACCGGCATATGGAAGAAACAGCAGTAAGCCCAGGGAAATATCTGCTTCTAAATCCAAAACGCAGCTATCTAACAGAACGGTTGTCAATGTGTGCACTCAACTTCCAGAGTTAAACCCGTGTGTGGATTCAGCAGTCTGCAGAGACTTTCTCTGCAGAGTCCCAAAACAGGCGTTTTCAGCCCATTACCGGCATATGGAAGAAACAGCAGTAAGCACAGGGAAATATCTGCTTCTAAATCCAAAACGCAGCTATCTAACAGAACGGTTGTCAATGTGTGCACTCAACTTCCAGAGTTAAACCCGTGTGTGGATTCGGCAGTCTGCAGAGACTTTCTCTGCAGAGTCCCAAAACAGGCGTTTTCAGCCCATTACCGGCATATGGAAGAAACAGCAGTAAGCACAGGGAAATATCTGCTTCTAAATCCAAAACGCAGCTATCTAACAGAACGGTTGTCAATGTGTGCACTCAACTTCCAGAGTTAAACCCGTGTGTGGATTCAGCAGTCTGCAGAGACTTTCTCTGCAGAGTCCCAAAACAGGCGTTTTCAGCCCATTACCGGCATACGGAAGAAACAGCAGTAAGCACAGGGAAATATCTGCTTCTAAATCCAAAACGCAGCTATCTAACAGAACGGTTGTCAATGTGTGCACTCAACTTCCAGAGTTAAACCCGTGTGTGGATTCAGCAGTCTGCAGAGACTTTCTCTGCAGAGTCCCAAAACAGGCGTTTTCAGCCCGTTACCGGCATATGGAAGAAACATCAGTAAGCACAGGGAAATATCTGCTTCTAAATCCAAAACGCAGCTATCTAACAGAACGGTTGTCAATGTGTGCACTCATCTTCCAGAGTTAAACCCGTGTGTGGATTCAGCAGTCTGCAGAGACTTTCTCTGCAGAGTCCCAAAACAGGCGTTTTCAGCCCATTACCGGCATATGGAAGAAACAGCAGTAAGCACAGGGAAATATCTGCTTCTAAATCCAAAACGCAGCTATCTAACAGAACGGTTGTCAATGTGTGCACTCAACTTCCAGAGTTAAACCCGTGTGCGGATTCGGCAGTCTGCAGAGACTTTCTCTGCAGAGTCCCAAAACAGGCGTTTTCAGCCCATTACCGGCATATGGAAGAAACAGCAGTAAGCACAGGGAAATATCTGCTTCTAAATCCAAAACGCAGCTATCTAACAGAACGGTTGTCAATGTGTGCACTCAACTTCCAGAGTTAAACCCGTGTGTGGATTCAGCAGTCTGCAGAGACTTTCTCTGCAGAGTCCCAAAACAGGCGTTTTCAGCCCATTACCGGCATATGGAAGAAACAGCAGTAAGCACAGGGAAATATCTGCTTCTAAAGCCAAAACGCAGCTATCTAACAGAACGGTTGTCAATGTGTGCACTCAACTTCCAGAGTTAAACCCGTGTGTGGATTCAGCAGTCTGCAGAGTCTTTCTCTGCAGAGTCCCAAAACAGGCATTTTCAGCCCATTACCGGCATATGGAAGAAACAGCAGTAAGCACAGGGAAATATCTGCTTCTAAATCCAAAACGCAGCTATCTAACAGAACGGTTGTCAATGTGTGCACTCAACTTCCAGAGTTAAACCCGTGTGTGGATTCAGCAGTCTGCAGAGACTTTCTCTGCAGAGTCCCAAAACAGGCGTTTTCAGCCCATTACCGGCATATGGAAGAAACAGCAGTAAGCACAGGGAAATATCTGCTTCTAAAGCCAAAACGCAGCTATCTAACAGAACGGTTGTCAATGTGTGCACTCAACTTCCAGAGTTAAAACCGTGAGTGGATTCAGCAGTCTGCAGAGACTTTCTCTGCAGAGTCCCAAAACAGGCATTTTCAGCCCATTACCGGCATATGGAAGAAACAGCAGTAAGCACAGGGAAATATCTGCTTCTAAATCCAAAACGCAGCTATCTAACAGAACGGTTGTCAATGTGTGCACTCAACTTCCAGAGTTAAACCCGTGTGTGGATTCAGCAGTCTGCAGAGACTTTCTCTGCAGAGTCCCAAAACAGGCGTTTTCAGCCCATTACCGGCATATGGAAGAAACAGCAGTAAGCACAGGGAAATATCTGCTTCTAAATCCAAAACGCAGCTATCTAACAGAACGGTTGTCAATGTGTGCACTCAACTTCCAGAGTTAAACCCGTGTGTGGATTCAGCAGTCTGCAGAGACTTTCTCTGCAGAGTCCCAAAACAGGCGTTTTCAGTCCATTACCGGCATATGGAAGAAACAGCAGTAAGCACAGGGAAATATCTGCTTCTAAATCCAAAACGCAGCTATCTAACAGAACGGTTGTCAATGTGTGCACTCAACTTCCAGAGTTAAACCCGTGTGTGGATTCAGCAGTCTGCAGAGACTTTCTCTGCAGAGTCCCAAAACAGGCGTTTTCAGCCCATTACCGGCATATGGAAGAAACAGCAGTAAGCACAGGGAAATATCTGCTTCTAAATCCAAAACGCAGCTATCTAACAGAACGGTTGTCAATGTGTGCACTCAACTTCCAGAGTTAAACCCGTGTGTGGATTCAGCAGTCTGCAGAGACTCTCTCTGCAGAGTCCCAAAACAGGCATTTTCAGTCCATTACCGGCATATGGAAGAAACAGCAGTAAGCACAGGGAAATATCTGCTTCTAAATCCAAAACGCAGCTATCTAACAGAACGGTTGTCAATGTGTGCACTCAACTTCCAGAGTTAAACCCGTGTGTGGATTCAGCAGTCTGCAGAGCCTTTCTCTGCAGAGTCCCAAAACAGGCGTTTTCAGTCCATTACCGGCATATGGAAGAAACAGCAGTAAGCACAGGGAAATATCTGCTTCTAAATCCAAAACGCAGCTATCTAACAGAACGGTTGTCAATGTGTGCACTCAACTTCCAGAGTTAAACCCGTGTGTGGATTCAGCAGTCTGCAGAGAATTTCTCTGCAGAGTCCCAAAACAGGCGTTTTCAGCCCATTACCGGCATATGGAAGAAACAGCAGTAAGCACAGGGAAATATCTGCTTCTAAATCCAAAACGCAGCTATCTAACAGAACGGTTGTCAATGTGTGCACTCAACTTCCAGAGTTAAACCCGTGTGTGGATTCAGCAGTCTGCAGAGACTCTCTCTGCAGAGTCCCAAAACAGGCGTTTTCAGTCCATTACCGGCATAGGGAAGAAACAGCAGTAAGCACAGGGAAATATCTGCTTCTAAATCCAAAACGCAGCTATCTAACAGAACGGTTGTCAATGTGTGCACTCAACTTCCAGAGTTAAACCCGTGTGTGGATTCAGCAGTCTGCAAACACTTTCTCTGCAGAGTCCCAAAACAGGCGTTTTCAACCCATTACCGGCATATGGAAGAAACAGCAGTAAGCACAGGGAAATATCTGCTTCTAAATCCAAAACGCAGCTATCTAACAGAACGGATGTCAATGTGTGCACTCAACTTCCAGAGTTAAACCCGTGTGTGGATTCAGCAGTCTGCAGAGACTTTCTCTGCAGAGTCCCAAAACAGGCGTTTTCAGCCCATTACCGGCATATGGAAGAAACAGCAGTAAGCACAGGGAAATATCTGCTTCTAAATCCAAAACGCAGCTATCTAACAGAACGGTTGTCAATGTGTGCACTCAACTTCCAGAGTTAAACCCGTGTGTGGATTCAGCAGTCTGCAAACACTTTCTCTGCAGAGTCCCAAAACAGGCGTTTTCAGCCCATTACCGGCATATGGAAGAAACAGCAGTAAGCCCAGGGAAATATCTGCTTCTAAATCCAAAACGCAGCTATCTAACAGAACGGTTGTCAATGTGTGCACTCAACTTCCAGAGTTAAACCCGTGTGTGGATTCGGCAGTCTGCAGAGACTTTCTCTGCAGAGTCCCAAAACAGGCGTTTTCAGCCCATTACCGGCATATGGAAGAAACAGCAGTAAGCACAGGGAAATATCTGCTTCTAAATCCAAAACGCAGCTATCTAACAGAACGGTTGTCAATGTGTGCACTCAACTTCCAGAGTTAAACCCCTGTGTGGATTCAGCAGTCTGCAGAGACTTTCTCTGCAGAGTGCCAAAACAGGCGTTTTCAGCCCATTACCGGCATATGGAAGAAACAGCAGTAAGCCCAGGGAAATATCTGCTTCTAAATCCAAAACGCAGCTATCTAACAGAACGGTTGTCAATGTGTGCACTCAACTTCCAGAGTTAAACCCGTGTGTGGATTCAGCAGTCTGCAGAGACTTTCTCTGCAGAGTCCCAAAACAGGCGTTTTCAGCCCATTACCGGCATATGGAAGAAACAGCAGTAAGCACAGGGAAATATCTGCTTCTAAATCCAAAACGCAGCTATCTAACAGAACGGTTGTCAATGTGTGCACTCAACTTCCAGAGTTAAACCCGTGTGTGGATTCAGCAGTCTGCAGAGACTTTCTCTGCAGAGTCCCAAAACAGGCATTTTCAGCCCATTACCGGCATATGGAAGAAACAGCAGTAAGCACAGGGAAATATCTGCTTCTAAATCCAAAACGCAGCTATCTAACAGAACGGTTGTCAATGTGTGCACTCAACTTCCAGAGTTAAACTCGTGTGTGGATTCAGCAGTCTGCAGAGATTTTCTCTGCAGAGTCCCAAAACAGGCGTTTTCAGCCCATTACCGGCATATGGAAGAAACAGCAGTAAGCACAGGGAAATATCTGCTTCTAAATCCAAAACGCAGCTATCTAACAGAACGGTTGTCAATGTGTGCACTCAACTTCCAGAGTTAAACCCGTGTGTTGATTCAGCAGTCTGCAGAGACTTTCTCTGCAGAGTCCCAAAACAGGCGTTTTCAGCCCATTACCGGCATATGGAAGAAACAGCAGTAAGCACAGGGATATATCTGCTTCTAAATCCAAAACGCAGCTATCTAACAGAACGTTTGTCAATGTGTGCACTCAACTTCCAGAGTTAAACCCGTGTGTGGATTCAGCAGTCTGCAGAGACTTTCTCTGCAGAGTCCCAAAACAGGCGTTTTCAGCCCATTACCGGCATATGGAAGAAACAGCAGTAAGCACAGGGAAATATCTGCTTCTAAATCCAAAACGCAGCTATCTAACAGAACGGTTGTCAATGTGTGCACTCAACTTCCAGAGTTAAACCCGTGTGTGGATTCAGCAGTCTGCAGAGACTTTCTCTGCAGAGTCCCGAAACAGGCGTTTTCAGCCCATTACCGGCATACGGAAGAAACAGCAGTAAGCACAGGGAAATATCTGCTTCTAAATCCAAAACGCAGCTATCTAACAGAACGGTTGTCAATGTGTGCACTCAACTTCCAGAGTTAAACCCGTGTGTGGATTCAGCAGTCTGCAGAGACTTTCTCTGCAGAGTCCCAAAACAGGCGTTTTCAGCCCGTTACCGGCATATGGAAGAAACAGCAGTAAGCACAGGGAAATATCTGCTTCTAAATCCAAAACGCAGCTATCTAACAGAACGGTTGTCAATGTGTGCACTCATCTTCCAGAGTTAAACCCGTGTGTGGATTCAGCAGTCTGCAGAGACTTTCTCTGCAGAGTCCCAAAACAGGCGTTTTCAGCCCATTACCGGCATATGGAAGAAACAGCAGTAAGCACAGGGAAATATCTGCTTCTAAATCCAAAACGCAGCTATCTAACAGAACGGTTGTCAATGTGTGCACTCAACTTCCAGAGTTAAACCCGTGTGTGGATTCGGGAGTCTGCAGAGACTTTCTCTGCAGAGTCCCAAAACAGGCGTTTTCAGCCCATTACCGGCATATGGAAGAAACAGCAGTAAGCACAGGGAAATATCTGCTTCTAAATCCAAAACGCAGCTATCTAACAGAACGGTTGTCAATGTGTGCACTCAACTTCCAGAGTTAAACCCGTGTGTGGATTCAGCAGTCTGCAGAGACTTTCTCTGCAGAGTCCCAAAACAGGCGTTTTCAGCCCATTACCGGCATATGGAAGAAACAGCAGTAAGCACAGGGAAATATCTGCTTCTAAATCCAAAACGCAGCTATCTAACAGAACGGTTGTCAATGTGTGCACTCAACTTCCAGAGTTAAACCCGTGTGTGGATTCAGCAGTCTGCAGAGACTTTCTCTGCAGAGTCCCAAAACAGGCGTTTTCAGCCCATTACCGGCATATGGAAGAAACAGCAGTAAGCACAGGGAAATATCTGCTTCTAAATCCAAAACGCAGCTATCTAACAGAACGGTTGTCAATGTGTGCACTCAACTTCCAGAGTTAAACCCGTGTGTGGATTCAGCAGTCTGCAGAGACTTTCTCTGCAGAGTCCCAAAACAGGCGTTTTCAGCCCATTACCGGCATATGGAAGAAACAGCAGTAAGCACAGGGAAATATCTGCTTCTAAATCCAAAACGCAGCTATCTAACAGAACGGTTGTCAATGTGTGCACTCAACTTCCAGAGTTAAACCCGTGTGTGGATTCAGCAGTCTGCAGAGACATTCTCTGCAGAGTCCCAAAACAGGCGTTTTCAGTCCATTACCGGCATAGGGAAGAAACAGCAGTAAGCACAGGGAAATATCTGCTTCTAAATCCAAAACGCAGCTATCTAACAGAACGGTTGTCAATGTGTGCACTCAACTTCCAGAGTTAATCCGGTGTGTGGATTCAGCAGTCTGCAAACACTTTCTCTGCAGAGTCCCAAAACAGGCGTTTTCAGCCCATTACCGGCATATGGAAGAAACAGCAGTAAGCAGAGGGAAATATCTGCTTCTAAATCCAAAACGCAGCTATCTAACAGAACGGTTGTCAATGTGTGCACTCAACTTCCAGAGTTAAACCCGTGTTTGGATTCAGCAGTCTGCAGAGACTTTCTCTGCAGAGTCCCAAAACAGGCGTTTTCAGCCCATTACCGGCATATGGAAGAAACAGCAGTAAGCACATGGAAATATCTGCTTCTAAATCCAAAACGCAGCTATCTAACAGAACGGTTGTCAATGTGTGCACTCAACTTCCAGAGTTAAACCCGTGTGTGGATTCAGCAGTCTGCAGAGACTTTCTCTGCAGAGTCCCAAAACAGGCGTTTTCAGCCCATTACCGGCATATGGAAGAAACAGCAGTAAGCACAGGGAAATATCTGCTTCTAAATCCAAAACGCAGCTATCTAACAGAACGGTTGTCAATGTGTGCACTCAACTTCCAGAGTTAAACCCGTGTGTGGATTCAGCAGTCTGCAGAGACTTTCTCTGCAGAGTCCCAAAACAGGCGTTTTCAGCCCATTACCGGCATATGGAAGAAACAGCAGTAAGCACAGGGAAATATCTGCTTTTAAATCCAAAACGCAGCTATCTAACAGAACGGTGGTCAATGTGTGCACTCAACTTCCAGAGTTAAACCCGTGTGTGGATTCAGCAGTCTGCAGAGACTTTCTCTGCAGAGTCCCAAAACAGGCGTTTTCAGCCCATTACCGGCATATGGAAGAAACAGCAGTAAGCACAGGGAAATATCTGCTTCTAAATCCAAAACGCAGCTATCTAACAGAACGGTTGTCAATGTGTGCACTCAACTTCCAGAGTTAAACCCGTGTGTGGATTCAGCAGTCTGCAGAGACTTTCTCTGCAGAGTCCCAAAACAGGCGTTTTCAGCCCATTACCGGCATATGGAAGAAACAGCAGTAAGCACAGGGAAATATCTGCTTCTAAATCCAAAACGCAGCTATCTAACAGAACGGTTGTCAATGTGTGCACTCAACTTCCAGAGTTAAACCCGTGTGTGGATTCGGCAGTCTGCAGAGACTTTCTCTGCAGAGTCCCAAAACAGGCGTTTTCAGCCCATTACCGGCATATGGAAGAAACAGCAGTAAGCACAGGGAAATATCTGCTTCTAAATCCAAAACGCAGCTATCTAACAGAACGGTTGTCAAAGTGTGCACTCAATTTCCAGTGTTAAACCCGTATGTGGATTCAGCAGTCTGCAAACACTTTCTCTGCAGAGTCCCAAAACAGGCGTTTTCAGCCCATTACCGGCATATGGAAGAAACAGCAGTAAGCACAGGGAAATATCTGCTTCTAAATCCAAAACGCAGCTATCTAACAGAACGGTTGTCAATGTGTGCACTCAACTTCCAGAGTTAAACCCGTGTGTGGATTCAGCAGTCTGCAAACACTTTCTCTGCAGAGTCCCAAAACAGGCGTTTTCAGCCCATTACCGGCATATGGAAGAAACAGCAGTAAGCACATGGAAATATCTGCTTCTAAATCCAAAACGCAGCTATCTAACAGAACGGATGTCAATGTGTGCACTCAACTTCCAGAGTTAAACCCGTGTGTGGATTCAGCAGTCTGCAGAGACTTTCTCTGCAGAGTCCCAAAACAGGCGTTTTCAGCCCATTACCGGCATATGGAAGAAACAGCAGTAAGCACAGGGAAATATCTGCTTCTAAATCCAAAACGCAGCTATCTAACAGAACGGTGGTCAATGTGTGCACTCAACTTCCAGAGTTAAACCCGTGTGTGGATTCAACAGTCTGCAGAGACTTTCTCTGCAGAGTCCCAAAACAGGCGTTTTCAGCCCATTACCGGCATATGGAAGAAACAGCAGTAAGCACAGGGAAATATCTGCTTCTAAATCCAAAACGCAGCTATCTAACAGAACGGTTGTCAATGTGTGCACTCAACTTCCAGAGTTAAACCCGTGTGTGGATTCAGCAGTCTGCAGAGACTTTCTCTGCAGAGTCCCAAAACAGGCGTTTTCAGCCCATTACCGGCATATGGAAGAAACAGCAGTAAGCACAGGGAAATATCTGCTTCTAAATCCAAAACGCAGATATCTAACAGAACGGTTGTCAATGTGTGCACTCAACTTCCAGAGTTAATCCGGTGTGTGGATTCAGCAGTCTGCAAACACTTTCTCTGCAGAGTCCCAAAACAGGCGTTTTCAGCCCATTACCGGCATATGGAAGAAACAGCAGTAAGCACAGGGAAATATCTGCTTCTAAATCCAAAACGCAGCTATCTAACAGAACGGTTGTCAATGTGTGCACTCAACTTCCAGAGTTAAACCCGTGTGTGGATTCGGCAGTCTGCAGAGACTTTCTCTGCAGAGTCCCAAAACAGGCGTTTTCAGCCCATTACCGGCATATGGAAGAAACAGCAGTAAGCACAGGGAAATATCTGCTTCTAAATCCAAAACGCAGCTATCTAACAGAACGGTTGTCATTGTGTGCACTCAACTTCCAGAGTTAAACCCGTGTGTGGATTCAGCAGTCTGCAGAGACTTTCTCTGCAGAGTCCCAAAACAGGCGTTTTCAGCCCATTACCGGCATATGGAAGAAACAGCAGTAAGCACAGGGAAATATCTGCTTCTAAATCCAAAACGCAGCTATCTAACAGAACGGTTGTCAATGTGTGCACTCAACTTCCAGAGTTAAACCCGTGTGTGGATTCAGCAGTCTGCAAACACTTTCTCTGCAGGGTCCCAAAACAGGCGTTTTCAGCCCATTACCGGCATATGGAAGAAACAGCAGTAAGCACAGGGAAATATCTGCTTCTAAATCCAAAACGCAGCTATCTAACAGAACGGTTGTCAATGTGTGCACTCAACTTCCAGAGTTAAACCCGTGTGTGGATTCAGCAGTCTGCAGAGACTTTCTCTGCAGAGTCCCAAAACAGGCGTTTTCAGCCCATTACCGGCATATGGAAGAAACAGCAGTAAGCACAGGGAAATATCTGCTTCTAAATCCAAAACGCAGCTATCTAACAGAACGGTTGTCAAAGTGTGCACTGAACTTCCAGTGTTAAACCCGTATGTGGATTCAGCAGTCTGCAAACACTTTCTCTGCAGAGTCCCAAAACAGGCGTTTTCAGCCCATTACCGGCATATGGAAGAAGCAGCAGTAAGCACAGGGAAATATCTGCTTCTAAATCCAAAACGCAGCTCTCTAACAGAACGGTTGTCAATGTGTGCACTCAACTTCCAGAGTTAAACCCGTGTGTGGATTCAGCAGTCTGCAAACACTTTCTCTGCAGAGTCCCAAAACAGGCGTTTTCAGCCCATTACCGGCATATGGAAGAAACAGCAGTAAGCACAGGGAAATATCTGCTTCTAAATCCAAAACGCAGCTATCTAACAGAACGGTTGTCAATGTGTGCACTCAACTTCCAGAGTTAATCCGGTGTGTGGATTCAGCAGTCTGCAAACACTTTCTCTGCAGAGTCCCAAAACAGGCGTTTTCAGCCCATTACCGGCATATGGAAGAAACAGCAGTAAGCACAGGGAAATATCTGCTTCTAAATCCAAAACGCAGCTATCTAACAGAACGGTTGTCAATGTGTGCACTCAACTTCCAGAGTTAAACCCGTTTGTGGATTCGGCAGTCTGCAGAGACTTTCTCTGCAGAGTCCCAAAACAGGCGTTTTCAGCCCATTACCGGCATATGGAAGAAACAGCAGTAAGCACAAGGAAATATCTGCTTCTAAATCCAAAACGCAGCTATCTAACAGAACGGTTGTCAATGTGTGCACTCAACTTCCAGAGTTAAACCCGTGTGTGGATTCAGCAGTCTGCAGAGACTTTCTCTGCAGAGTCCCAAAACAGGCGTTTTCAGCCCATTACCGGCATATGGAAGAAGCAGCAGTAAGCACAGGGAAATATCTGCTTCTAAATCCAAAACGCAGCTCTCTAACAGAACGGTTGTCAATGTGTGCACTCAACTTCCAGAGTTAAACCCGTGTGTGGATTCAGCAGTCTGCAAACACTTTCTCTGCAGAGTCCCAAAACAGGCGTTTTCAGCCCATTACCGGCATATGGAAGAAACAGCAGTAAGCACAGGGAAATATCTGCTTCTAAATCCAAAACGCAGCTATCTAACAGAACGGTTGTCAATGTGTGCACTCAACTTCCAGAGTTAATCCGGTGTGTGGATTCAGCAGTCTGCAAACACTTTCTCTGCAGAGTCCCAAAACAGGCGTTTTCAGCCCATTACCGGCATATGGAAGAAACAGCAGTAAGCACAGGGAAATATCTGCTTCTAAATCCAAAACGCAGCTATCTAACAGAACGGTTGTCAATTTGTGCACTCAACTTCCAGAGTTAAACCCGTGTGTGGATTCAGCAGTCTGCAGAGACTTTCTCTGCAGAGTCCCAAAACAGGCGTTTTCAGCCCATTACCGGCATATGGAAGAAACAGCAGTAAGCACAGGGAAATATCTGCTTCTAAATCCAAAACGCAGCTATCTAACAGAACGGTTGTCAATGTGTGCACTCAACTTCCAGAGTTAAACCCGTGTGTGGATTCGGCAGTCTGCAGAGACTTTCTCTGCAGAGTCCCAAAACAGGCGTTTTCAGCCCATTACCGGCATATGGAAGAAACAGCAGTAAGCACAGGGAAATATCTGCTTCTAAATCCAAAACGCAGCTATCTAACAGAACGGTTGTCATTGTGTGCACTCAACTTCCAGAGTTAAACCCGTGTGTGGATTCAGCAGTCTGCAGAGACTTTCTCTGCAGAGTCCCAAAACAGGCGTTTTCAGCCCATTACCGGCATATGGAAGAAACAGCAGTAAGCACAGGGAAATATCTGCTTCTAAATCCAAAACGCAGCTATCTAACAGAACGGTTGTCAATGTGTGCACTCAACTTCCAGAGTTAAACCCGTGTGTGGATTCAGCAGTCTGCAGAGACTTTCTCTGCAGAGTCCCAAAACAGGCGTTTTCAGCCCATTACCGGCATATGGAAGAAACAGCAGTAAGCACAGGGAAATATCTGCTTCTAAATCCAAAACGCAGCTATCTAACAGAACGGTTGTCAATGTGTGCACTCAACTTCCAGAGTTAAACCCGTGTGTGGATTCAGCAGTCTGCAGAGACTTTCTCTGCAGAGTCCCAAAACAGGCGTTTTCAGCCCATTACCGGCATATGGAAGAAACAGCAGTAAGCACAGGGAAATATCTGCTTCTAAATCCAAAACGCAGCTATCTAACAGAACGGTTGTCAATGTGTGCACTCAACTTCCAGAGTTAAACCCGTGTGTGGATTCAGCAGTCTGCAGAGACTTTCTCTGCAGAGTCCCAAAACAGGCGTTTTCAGCCCATTACCGGCATATGGAAGAAACAGCAGTAAGCACAGGGAAATATCTGCTTCTAAATCCAAAACGCAGCTATCTAACAGAACGGTTGTCAATGTGTGCACTCAACTTCCAGAGTTAAACCCGTGTGTGGATTCGGCAGTCTGCAGAGACTTTCTCTGCAGAGTCCCAAAACAGGCGTTTTCAGCCCATTACCGGCATATGGAAGAAACAGCAGTAAGCACAGGGAAATATCTGCTTCTAAATCCAAAACGCAGCTATCTAACAGAACGGTTGTCAATGTGTGCACTCAACTTCCAGAGTTAAACCCGTGTGTGGATTCAGCAGTCTGCAGAGACTTTCTCTGCAGAGTCCCAAAACAGGCGTTTTCAGCCCATTACCGGCATATGGAAGAAACAGCAGTAAGCACAGGGAAATATCTGCTTCTAAATCCAAAACGCAGCTATCTAACAGAACGGTTGTCAAAGTGTGCACTCAATTTCCAGTGTTAAACCCGTATGTGGATTCAGCAGTCTGCAAACACTTTCTCTGCAGAGTCCCAAAACAGGCGTTTTCAGCCCATTACCGGCATATGGAAGAAACAGCAGTAAGCACAGGGAAATATCTGCTTCTAAATCCAAAACGCAGCTATCTAACAGAACGGTTGTCAATGTGTGCACTCAACTTCCAGAGTTAAACCCGTGTGTGGATTCAGCAGTCTGCAAACACTTTCTCTGCAGAGTCCCAAAACAGGCGTTTTCAGCCCATTACCGGCATATGGAAGAAACAGCAGTAAGCACATGGAAATATCTGCTTCTAAATCCAAAACGCAGCTATCTAACAGAACGGATGTCAATGTGTGCACTCAACTTCCAGAGTTAAACCCGTGTGTGGATTCAGCAGTCTGCAGAGACTTTCTCTGCAGAGTCCCAAAACAGGCGTTTTCAGCCCATTACCGGCATATGGAAGAAACAGCAGTAAGCACAGGGAAATATCTGCTTCTAAATCCAAAACGCAGCTATCTAACAGAACGGTGGTCAATGTGTGCACTCAACTTCCAGAGTTAAACCCGTGTGTGGATTCAACAGTCTGCAGAGACTTTCTCTGCAGAGTCCCAAAACAGGCGTTTTCAGCCCATTACCGGCATATGGAAGAAACAGCAGTAAGCACAGGGAAATATCTGCTTCTAAATCCAAAACGCAGCTATCTAACAGAACGGTTGTCAATGTGTGCACTCAACTTCCAGAGTTAAACCCGTGTGTGGATTCAGCAGTCTGCAGAGACTTTCTCTGCAGAGTCCCAAAACAGGCGTTTTCAGCCCATTACCGGCATATGGAAGAAACAGCAGTAAGCACAGGGAAATATCTGCTTCTAAATCCAAAACGCAGATATCTAACAGAACGGTTGTCAATGTGTGCACTCAACTTCCAGAGTTAATCCGGTGTGTGGATTCAGCAGTCTGCAAACACTTTCTCTGCAGAGTCCCAAAACAGGCGTTTTCAGCCCATTACCGGCATATGGAAGAAACAGCAGTAAGCACAGGGAAATATCTGCTTCTAAATCCAAAACGCAGCTATCTAACAGAACGGTTGTCAATGTGTGCACTCAACTTCCAGAGTTAAACCCGTGTGTGGATTCGGCAGTCTGCAGAGACTTTCTCTGCAGAGTCCCAAAACAGGCGTTTTCAGCCCATTACCGGCATATGGAAGAAACAGCAGTAAGCACAGGGAAATATCTGCTTCTAAATCCAAAACGCAGCTATCTAACAGAACGGTTGTCATTGTGTGCACTCAACTTCCAGAGTTAAACCCGTGTGTGGATTCAGCAGTCTGCAGAGACTTTCTCTGCAGAGTCCCAAAACAGGCGTTTTCAGCCCATTACCGGCATATGGAAGAAACAGCAGTAAGCACAGGGAAATATCTGCTTCTAAATCCAAAACGCAGCTATCTAACAGAACGGTTGTCAATGTGTGCACTCAACTTCCAGAGTTAAACCCGTGTGTGGATTCAGCAGTCTGCAAACACTTTCTCTGCAGGGTCCCAAAACAGGCGTTTTCAGCCCATTACCGGCATATGGAAGAAACAGCAGTAAGCACAGGGAAATATCTGCTTCTAAATCCAAAACGCAGCTATCTAACAGAACGGTTGTCAATGTGTGCACTCAACTTCCAGAGTTAAACCCGTGTGTGGATTCGGGAGTCTGCAGAGACTTTCTCTGCAGAGTCCCAAAACAGGCGTTTTCAGCCCATTACCGGCATATGGAAGAAACAGCAGTAAGCACAGGGAAATATCTGCTTCTAAATCCAAAACGCAGCTATCTAACAGAACGGTTGTCAATGTGTGCACTCAACTTCCAGAGTTAAACCCGTGTGTGGATTCAGCAGTCTGCAGAGACTTTCTCTGCAGAGTCCCAAAACAGGCGTTTTCAGCCCATTACCGGCATATGGAAGAAACAGCAGTAAGCACAGGGAAATATCTGCTTCTAAATCCAAAACGCAGCTATCTAACAGAACGGTTGTCAATGTGTGCACTCAACTTCCAGAGTTAAACCCGTGTGTGGATTCAGCAGTCTGCAGAGACTTTCTCTGCAGAGTCCCAAAACAGGCGTTTTCAGCCCATTACCGGCATATGGAAGAAACAGCAGTAAGCACAGGGAAATATCTGCTTCTAAATCCAAAACGCAGCTATCTAACAGAACGGTTGTCAATGTGTGCACTCAACTTCCAGAGTTAAACCCGTGTGTGGATTCAGCAGTCTGCAGAGACTTTCTCTGCAGAGTCCCAAAACAGGCGTTTTCAGCCCATTACCGGCATATGGAAGAAACAGCAGTAAGCACAGGGAAATATCTGCTTCTAAATCCAAAACGCAGCTATCTAACAGAACGGTTGTCAATGTGTGCACTCAACTTCCAGAGTTAAACCCGTGTGTGGATTCAGCAGTCTGCAGAGACATTCTCTGCAGAGTCCCAAAACAGGCGTTTTCAGTCCATTACCGGCATAGGGAAGAAACAGCAGTAAGCACAGGGAAATATCTGCTTCTAAATCCAAAACGCAGCTATCTAACAGAACGGTTGTCAATGTGTGCACTCAACTTCCAGAGTTAATCCGGTGTGTGGATTCAGCAGTCTGCAAACACTTTCTCTGCAGAGTCCCAAAACAGGCGTTTTCAGCCCATTACCGGCATATGGAAGAAACAGCAGTAAGCAGAGGGAAATATCTGCTTCTAAATCCAAAACGCAGCTATCTAACAGAACGGTTGTCAATGTGTGCACTCAACTTCCAGAGTTAAACCCGTGTTTGGATTCAGCAGTCTGCAGAGACTTTCTCTGCAGAGTCCCAAAACAGGCGTTTTCAGCCCATTACCGGCATATGGAAGAAACAGCAGTAAGCACATGGAAATATCTGCTTCTAAATCCAAAACGCAGCTATCTAACAGAACGGTTGTCAATGTGTGCACTCAACTTCCAGAGTTAAACCCGTGTGTGGATTCAGCAGTCTGCAGAGACTTTCTCTGCAGAGTCCCAAAACAGGCGTTTTCAGCCCATTACCGGCATATGGAAGAAACAGCAGTAAGCACAGGGAAATATCTGCTTCTAAATCCAAAACGCAGCTATCTAACAGAACGGTTGTCAATGTGTGCACTCAACTTCCAGAGTTAAACCCGTGTGTGGATTCAGCAGTCTGCAGAGACTTTCTCTGCAGAGTCCCAAAACAGGCGTTTTCAGCCCATTACCGGCATATGGAAGAAACAGCAGTAAGCACAGGGAAATATCTGCTTTTAAATCCAAAACGCAGCTATCTAACAGAACGGTGGTCAATGTGTGCACTCAACTTCCAGAGTTAAACCCGTGTGTGGATTCAGCAGTCTGCAGAGACTTTCTCTGCAGAGTCCCAAAACAGGCGTTTTCAGCCCATTACCGGCATATGGAAGAAACAGCAGTAAGCACAGGGAAATATCTGCTTCTAAATCCAAAACGCAGCTATCTAACAGAACGGTTGTCAATGTGTGCACTCAACTTCCAGAGTTAAACCCGTGTGTGGATTCAGCAGTCTGCAGAAACTTTCTCTGCAGAGTCCCAAAACAGGCGTTTTCAGCCCATTACCGGCATATGGAAGAAACAGCAGTAAGCACAGGGAAATATCTGCTTCTAAATCCAAAACGCAGCTATCTAACAGAACGGTTGTCAATGTGTGCACTCAACTTCCAGAGTTAAACCCGTGTGTGGATTCGGCAGTCTGCAGAGACTTTCTCTGCAGAGTCCCAAAACAGGCGTTTTCAGCCCATTACCGGCATATGGAAGAAACAGCAGTAAGCACAGGGAAATATCTGCTTCTAAATCCAAAACGCAGCTATCTAACAGAACGGTTGTCAAAGTGTGCACTCAATTTCCAGTGTTAAACCCGTATGTGGATTCAGCAGTCTGCAAACACTTTCTCTGCAGAGTCCCAAAACAGGCGTTTTCAGCCCATTACCGGCATATGGAAGAAACAGCAGTAAGCACAGGGAAATATCTGCTTCTAAATCCAAAACGCAGCTATCTAACAGAACGGTTGTCAATGTGTGCACTCAACTTCCAGAGTTAAACCCGTGTGTGGATTCAGCAGTCTGCAAACACTTTCTCTGCAGAGTCCCAAAACAGGCGTTTTCAGCCCATTACCGGCATATGGAAGAAACAGCAGTAAGCACATGGAAATATCTGCTTCTAAATCCAAAACGCAGCTATCTAACAGAACGGATGTCAATGTGTGCACTCAACTTCCAGAGTTAAACCCGTGTGTGGATTCAGCAGTCTGCAGAGACTTTCTCTGCAGAGTCCCAAAACAGGCGTTTTCAGCCCATTACCGGCATATGGAAGAAACAGCAGTAAGCACAGGGAAATATCTGCTTCTAAATCCAAAACGCAGCTATCTAACAGAACGGTGGTCAATGTGTGCACTCAACTTCCAGAGTTAAACCCGTGTGTGGATTCAACAGTCTGCAGAGACTTTCTCTGCAGAGTCCCAAAACAGGCGTTTTCAGCCCATTACCGGCATATGGAAGAAACAGCAGTAAGCACAGGGAAATATCTGCTTCTAAATCCAAAACGCAGCTATCTAACAGAACGGTTGTCAATGTGTGCACTCAACTTCCAGAGTTAAACCCGTGTGTGGATTCAGCAGTCTGCAGAGACTTTCTCTGCAGAGTCCCAAAACAGGCGTTTTCAGCCCATTACCGGCATATGGAAGAAACAGCAGTAAGCACAGGGAAATATCTGCTTCTAAATCCAAAACGCAGATATCTAACAGAACGGTTGTCAATGTGTGCACTCAACTTCCAGAGTTAATCCGGTGTGTGGATTCAGCAGTCTGCAAACACTTTCTCTGCAGAGTCCCAAAACAGGCGTTTTCAGCCCATTACCGGCATATGGAAGAAACAGCAGTAAGCACAGGGAAATATCTGCTTCTAAATCCAAAACGCAGCTATCTAACAGAACGGTTGTCAATGTGTGCACTCAACTTCCAGAGTTAAACCCGTGTGTGGATTCGGCAGTCTGCAGAGACTTTCTCTGCAGAGTCCCAAAACAGGCGTTTTCAGCCCATTACCGGCATATGGAAGAAACAGCAGTAAGCACAGGGAAATATCTGCTTCTAAATCCAAAACGCAGCTATCTAACAGAACGGTTGTCATTGTGTGCACTCAACTTCCAGAGTTAAACCCGTGTGTGGATTCAGCAGTCTGCAGAGACTTTCTCTGCAGAGTCCCAAAACAGGCGTTTTCAGCCCATTACCGGCATATGGAAGAAACAGCAGTAAGCACAGGGAAATATCTGCTTCTAAATCCAAAACGCAGCTATCTAACAGAACGGTTGTCAATGTGTGCACTCAACTTCCAGAGTTAAACCCGTGTGTGGATTCAGCAGTCTGCAAACACTTTCTCTGCAGGGTCCCAAAACAGGCGTTTTCAGCCCATTACCGGCATATGGAAGAAACAGCAGTAAGCACAGGGAAATATCTGCTTCTAAATCCAAAACGCAGCTATCTAACAGAACGGTTGTCAATGTGTGCACTCAACTTCCAGAGTTAAACCCGTGTGTGGATTCAGCAGTCTGCAGAGACTTTCTCTGCAGAGTCCCAAAACAGGCGTTTTCAGCCCATTACCGGCATATGGAAGAAACAGCAGTAAGCACAGGGAAATATCTGCTTCTAAATCCAAAACGCAGCTATCTAACAGAACGGTTGTCAAAGTGTGCACTGAACTTCCAGTGTTAAACCCGTATGTGGATTCAGCAGTCTGCAAACACTTTCTCTGCAGAGTCCCAAAACAGGCGTTTTCAGCCCATTACCGGCATATGGAAGAAGCAGCAGTAAGCACAGGGAAATATCTGCTTCTAAATCCAAAACGCAGCTCTCTAACAGAACGGTTGTCAATGTGTGCACTCAACTTCCAGAGTTAAACCCGTGTGTGGATTCAGCAGTCTGCAAACACTTTCTCTGCAGAGTCCCAAAACAGGCGTTTTCAGCCCATTACCGGCATATGGAAGAAACAGCAGTAAGCACAGGGAAATATCTGCTTCTAAATCCAAAACGCAGCTATCTAACAGAACGGTTGTCAATGTGTGCACTCAACTTCCAGAGTTAATCCGGTGTGTGGATTCAGCAGTCTGCAAACACTTTCTCTGCAGAGTCCCAAAACAGGCGTTTTCAGCCCATTACCGGCATATGGAAGAAACAGCAGTAAGCACAGGGAAATATCTGCTTCTAAATCCAAAACGCAGCTATCTAACAGAACGGTTGTCAATGTGTGCACTCAACTTCCAGAGTTAAACCCGTTTGTGGATTCGGCAGTCTGCAGAGACTTTCTCTGCAGAGTCCCAAAACAGGCGTTTTCAGCCCATTACCGGCATATGGAAGAAACAGCAGTAAGCACAAGGAAATATCTGCTTCTAAATCCAAAACGCAGCTATCTAACAGAACGGTTGTCAATGTGTGCACTCAACTTCCAGAGTTAAACCCGTGTGTGGATTCAGCAGTCTGCAGAGACTTTCTCTGCAGAGTCCCAAAACAGGCGTTTTCAGCCCATTACCGGCATATGGAAGAAGCAGCAGTAAGCACAGGGAAATATCTGCTTCTAAATCCAAAACGCAGCTCTCTAACAGAACGGTTGTCAATGTGTGCACTCAACTTCCAGAGTTAAACCCGTGTGTGGATTCAGCAGTCTGCAAACACTTTCTCTGCAGAGTCCCAAAACAGGCGTTTTCAGCCCATTACCGGCATATGGAAGAAACAGCAGTAAGCACAGGGAAATATCTGCTTCTAAATCCAAAACGCAGCTATCTAACAGAACGGTTGTCAATGTGTGCACTCAACTTCCAGAGTTAATCCGGTGTGTGGATTCAGCAGTCTGCAAACACTTTCTCTGCAGAGTCCCAAAACAGGCGTTTTCAGCCCATTACCGGCATATGGAAGAAACAGCAGTAAGCACAGGGAAATATCTGCTTCTAAATCCAAAACGCAGCTATCTAACAGAACGGTTGTCAATTTGTGCACTCAACTTCCAGAGTTAAACCCGTGTGTGGATTCAGCAGTCTGCAGAGACTTTCTCTGCAGAGTCCCAAAACAGGCGTTTTCAGCCCATTACCGGCATATGGAAGAAACAGCAGTAAGCACAGGGAAATATCTGCTTCTAAATCCAAAACGCAGCTATCTAACAGAACGGTTGTCAATGTGTGCACTCAACTTCCAGAGTTAAACCCGTGTGTGGATTCGGCAGTCTGCAGAGACTTTCTCTGCAGAGTCCCAAAACAGGCGTTTTCAGCCCATTACCGGCATATGGAAGAAACAGCAGTAAGCACAGGGAAATATCTGCTTCTAAATCCAAAACGCAGCTATCTAACAGAACGGTTGTCATTGTGTGCACTCAACTTCCAGAGTTAAACCCGTGTGTGGATTCAGCAGTCTGCAGAGACTTTCTCTGCAGAGTCCCAAAACAGGCGTTTTCAGCCCATTACCGGCATATGGAAGAAACAGCAGTAAGCACAGGGAAATATCTGCTTCTAAATCCAAAACGCAGCTATCTAACAGAACGGTTGTCAATGTGTGCACTCAACTTCCAGAGTTAAACCCGTGTGTGGATTCAGCAGTCTGCAGAGACTTTCTCTGCAGAGTCCCAAAACAGGCGTTTTCAGCCCATTACCGGCATATGGAAGAAACAGCAGTAAGCACAGGGAAATATCTGCTTCTAAATCCAAAACGCAGCTATCTAACAGAACGGTTGTCAATGTGTGCACTCAACTTCCAGAGTTAAACCCGTGTGTGGATTCAGCAGTCTGCAGAGACTTTCTCTGCAGAGTCCCAAAACAGGCGTTTTCAGCCCATTACCGGCATATGGAAGAAACAGCAGTAAGCACAGGGAAATATCTGCTTCTAAATCCAAAACGCAGCTATCTAACAGAACGGTTGTCAATGTGTGCACTCAACTTCCAGAGTTAAACCCGTGTGTGGATTCAGCAGTCTGCAGAGACTTTCTCTGCAGAGTCCCAAAACAGGCGTTTTCAGCCCATTACCGGCATATGGAAGAAACAGCAGTAAGCACAGGGAAATATCTGCTTCTAAATCCAAAACGCAGCTATCTAACAGAACGGTTGTCAATGTGTGCACTCAACTTCCAGAGTTAAACCCGTGTGTGGATTCGGCAGTCTGCAGAGACTTTCTCTGCAGAGTCCCAAAACAGGCGTTTTCAGCCCATTACCGGCATATGGAAGAAACAGCAGTAAGCACAGGGAAATATCTGCTTCTAAATCCAAAACGCAGCTATCTAACAGAACGGTTGTCAATGTGTGCACTCAACTTCCAGAGTTAAACCCGTGTGTGGATTCAGCAGTCTGCAGAGACTTTCTCTGCAGAGTCCCAAAACAGGCGTTTTCAGCCCATTACCGGCATATGGAAGAAACAGCAGTAAGCACAGGGAAATATCTGCTTCTAAATCCAAAACGCAGCTATCTAACAGAACGGTTGTCAATGTGTGCACTCAACTTCCAGAGTTAAACCCGTGTGTGGATTCAGCAGTCTGCAGAGACTTTCTCTGCAGAGTCCCAAAACAGGCGTTTTCAGCCCATTACCGGCATATGGAAGAAACAGCAGTAAGCACAGGGAAATATCTGCTTCTAAATCCAAAACGCAGCTATCTAACAGAACGGTTGTCAATGTGTGCACTCAACTTCCAGAGTTAAACCCGTGTGTGGATTCGGCAGTCTGCAGAGACTTTCTCTGCAGAGTCCCAAAACAGGCGTTTTCAGCCCATTACCGGCATATGGAAGAAACAGCAGTAAGCACAGGGAAATATCTGCTTCTAAATCCAAAACGCAGCTATCTAACAGAACGGTTGTCAATGTGTGCACTCAACTTCCAGAGTTAAACCCGTGTGTGGATTCAGCAGTCTGCAGAGACTTTCTCTGCAGAGTCCCAAAACAGGCGTTTTCAGCCCATTACCGGCATATGGAAGAAACAGCAGTAAGCACAGGGAAATATCTGCTTCTAAATCCAAAACGCAGCTATCTAACAGAACGGTTGTCAATGTGTGCACTCAACTTCCAGAGTTAAACCCGTGTGTGGATTCAGCAGTCTGCAGAGACTTTCTCTGCAGAGTCCCAAAACAGGCGTTTTCAGCCCATTACCGGCATATGGAAGAAGCAGCAGTAAGCACAGGGAAATATCTGCTTCTAAATCCAAAACGCAGCTATCTAACAGAACGGTTGTCAATGTGTGCACTCAACTTCCAGAGTTAAACCCATGTGTGGATTCAGCAGTCTGCAAACACTTTCTCTGCAGTGTCCCAAAACAGGCGTTTTCAGCCCATTACCGGCATATGGAAGAAACAGCAGTAAGCACAGGGAAATATCTGCTTCTAAATCCAAAACGCAGCTATCTAACAGAACGGTTGTCAATGTGTGCACTCAACTTCCAGAGTTAAACCCGTGTGTGGATTCAGCAGTCTGCAGAGACTTTCTCTGCAGAGTCCCAAAACAGGCGTTTTCAGCCCATTACCGGCATATGGAAGAAACAGCAGTAAGCACAGGGAAATATCTGCTTCTAAATCCAAAACGCAGCTATCTAACAGAACGGTTGTCAATGTGTGCACTCAACTTCCAGAGTTAAACCCGTGTGTGGATTCAGCAGTCTGCAGAGACTTTCTCTGCAGAGTCCCAAAACAGGCGTTTTCAGCCCATTACCGGCATATGGAAGAAACAGCAGTAAGCACAGGGAAATATCTCACTTCTAAATCCAAAACGCAGCTATCTAACAGAACGGTTGTCAATGTGTGCACTCAACTTCCAGAGTTAAACCCGTGTGTGGATTCAGCAGTCTGCAGAGACTTTCTCTGCAGAGTCCCAAAACAGGCGTTTTCAGCCCATTACCGGCATAGGGAAGAAACAGCAGTAAGCACAGGGAAATATCTGCTTCTAAATCCAAAACGCAGCTATCTAACAGAACGGTTGTCAATGTGTGCACTCAACTTCCAGAGTTAAACCCGTGTGTGGATTCAGCAGTCTGCAGAGACTTTCTCTGCAGAGTCCCAAAACAGGCGTTTTCAGCCCATTACCGGCATATGGAAGAAACAGCAGTAAGCACAGGGAAATATCTGCTTCTAAATCCAAAACGCAGCTATCTAACAGAACGGTTGTCAATGTGTGCACTCAACTTCCAGAGTTAAACCCGTGTGTGGATTCAGCAGTCTGCAGAGACTTTCTCTGCAGAGTCCCAAAACAGGCGTTTTCAGCCCATTACCGGCATATGGAAGAAACAGCAGTAAGCACAGGGAAATATCTGCTTCTAAATCCAAAACGCAGCTATCTAACAGAACGGTTGTCAATGTGTGCACTCAACTTCCAGAGTTAAACCCGTGTGTGGATTCAGCAGTCTGCAGAGACTTTCTCTGCAGAGTCCCAAAACAGGCGTTTTCAGCCCATTACCGGCATATGGAAGAAACAGCAGTAAGCACAGGGAAATATCTGCTTCTAAATCCAAAACGCAGCTATCTAACAGAACGGTTGTCAATGTGTGCACTCAACTTCCAGAGTTAAACCCGTGTGTGGATTCGGCAGTCTGCAGAGACTTTCTCTGCAGAGTCCCAAAACAGGCGTTTTCAGCCCATTACCGGCATATGGAAGAAACAGCAGTAAGCACAGGGAAATATCTGCTTCTAAATCCAAAACGCAGCTATCTAACAGAACGGTTGTCAATGTGTGCACTCAACTTCCAGAGTTAAACCCGTGTGTGGATTCAGCAGTCTGCAGAGACTTTCTCTGCAGAGTCCCAAAACAGGCGTTTTCAGCCCATTACCGGCATATGGAAGAAACAGCAGTAAGCACAGGGAAATATCTGCTTCTAAATCCAAAACGCAGCTATCTAACAGAACGGTTGTCAATGTGTGCACTCAACTTCCAGAGTTAAACCCGTGTGTGGATTCGGCAGTCTGCAGAGACTTTCTCTGCAGAGTCCCAAAACAGGCGTTTTCAGCCCATTACCGGCATATAGAAGAAACAGCAGTAAGCACAGGGAAATATCTGCTTCTAAATCCAAAACGCAGCTATCTAACAGAACGGTTGTCATTGTGTGCACTCAACTTCCAGAGTTAAACCCGTGTGTGGATTCAGCAGTCTGCAGAGACTTTCTCTGCAGAGTCCCAAAACAGGCGTTTTCAGCCCATTACCGGCATATGGAAGAAACAGCAGTAAGCACAGGGAAATATCTGCTTCTAAATCCAAAACGCAGCTATCTAACAGAACGGTTGTCAATGTGTGCACTCAACGTCCAGAGTTAAACCCGTGTGTGGATTCAGCAGTCTGCAGAGACTTTCTCTGCAGAGTCCCAAAACAGGCGTTTTCAGCCCATTACCGGCATATGGAAGAAACAGCAGTAAGCACAGGGAAATATCTGCTTCTAAATCCAAAACGCAGCTATCTAACAGAACGGTTGTCAATGTGTGCACTCAACTTCCAGAGTTAAACCCGTGTGTGGATTCAGCAGTCTGCAGAGACTTTCTCTGCAGAGTCCCAAAACAGGCGTTTTCAGCCCATTACCGGCATATGGAAGAAACAGCAGTAAGCACAGGGAAATATCTGCTTCTAAATCCAAAACGCAGCTATCTAACAGAACGGTTGTCAATGTGTGCACTCAACTTCCAGAGTTAAACCGGTGTGTGGATTCAGCAGTCTGCAGAGACTTTCTCTGCAGAGTCCCAAAACAGGCGTTTTCAGCCCATTACCGGCATATGGAAGAAACAGCAGTAAGCACAGGGAAATATCTGCTTCTAAATCCAAAACGCAGCTATCTAACAGAACGGTTGTCAATGTGTGCACTCAACTTCCAGAGTTAAACCCGTATGTGGATTCGGCAGTCTGCAGAGACTTTCTCTGCAGAGTCCCAAAACAGGCGTTTTCAGCCCATTACCGGCATATGGAAGAAACAGCAGTAAGCACAGGGAAATATCTGCTTCTAAATCCAAAACGCAGCTATCTAACAGAACGGTTGTCAATGTGTGCACTCAACTTCCAGAGTTAAACCCGTGTGTGGATTCAGCAGTCTGCAGAGACTTTCTCTGCAGAGTCCCAAAACAGGCGTTTTCAGCCCATTACCGGCATATGGAAGAAACAGCAGTAAGCACAGGGAAATATCTGCTTCTAAATCCAAAACGCAGCTATCTAACAGAACGGTTGTCAATGTGTGCACTCAACTTCCAGAGTTAAACCCGTGTGTGGATTCAGCAGTCTGCAGAGACTTTCTCTGCAGAGTCCCAAAACAGGCGTTTTCAGCCCATTACCGGCATATGGAAGAAGCAGCAGTAAGCACAGGGAAATATCTGCTTCTAAATCCAAAACGCAGCTATCTAACAGAACGGTTGTCAATGTGTGCACTCAACTTCCAGAGTTAAACCCATGTGTGGATTCAGCAGTCTGCAAACACTTTCTCTGCAGAGTCCCAAAACAGGCGTTTTCAGCCCATTACCGGCATATGGAAGAAACAGCAGTAAGCACAGGGAAATATCTGCTTCTAAATCCAAAACGCAGCTATCTAACAGAACGGTTGTCAATGTGTGCACTCAACTTCCAGAGTTAAACCCGTGTGTGGATTCAGCAGTCTGCAGAGACTTTCTCTGCAGAGTCCCAAAACAGGCGTTTTCAGCCCATTACCGGCATATGGAAGAAACAGCAGTAAGCACAGGGAAATATCTGCTTCTAAATCCAAAACGCAGCTATCTAACAGAACGGTTGTCAATGTGTGCACTCAACTTCCAGAGTTAAACCCGTGTGTGGATTCAGCAGTCTGCAAACACTTTCTCTGCAGAGTCCCAAAACAGGCGTTTTCAGCCCATTACCGGCATATGGAAGAAACAGCAGTAAGCACAGGGAAATATCTGCTTCTAAATCCAAAACGCAGCTATCTAACAGAACGGTTGTCAATGTGTGCACTCAACTTCCAGAGTTAAACCCGTGTGTGGATTCAGCAGTCTGCAGAGACTTTCTCTGCAGAGTCCCAAAACAGGCGTTTTCAGCCCATTACCGGCATATGGAAGAAACAGCAGTAAGCACAGGGAAATATCTCACTTCTAAATCCAAAACGCAGCTATCTAACAGAACGGTTGTCAATGTGTGCACTCAACTTCCAGAGTTAAACCCGTGTGTGGATTCAGCAGTCTGCAGAGACTTTCTCTGCAGAGTCCCAAAACAGGCGTTTTCAGCCCATTACCGGCATAGGGAAGAAACAGCAGTAAGCACAGGGAAATATCTGCTTCTAAATCCAAAACGCAGCTATCTAACAGAACGGTTGTCAATGTGTGCACTCAACTTCCAGAGTTAAACGCGTGTGTGGATTCAGCAGTCTGCAGTGACTTTCTCTGCAGAGTCCCAAAACAGGCGTTTTCAGCCCATTACCGGCATAGGGCAGAAACAGCAGTAAGCACAGGGAAATATCTGCTTCTAAATCCAAAACGCAGCTATCTAACAGAACGGTTGTCAATGTGTGCACTCAACTTCCAGAGTTAAACCCGTGTGTGGATTCAGCAGTCTGCAGAGACTTTCTCTGCAGAGTCCCAAAACAGGCGTTTTCAGCCCATTACCGGCATATGGAAGAAACAGCAGTAAGCACAGGGAAATATCTGCTTCTAAATCCAAAACGCAGCTATCTAACAGAACGGTTGTCAATGTGTGCACTCAACTTCCAGAGTTAAACCCGTGTGTGGATTCAGCAGTCTGCAGAGACTTTCTCTGCAGAGTCCCAAAACAGGCGTTTTCAGCCCATTACCGGCATATGGAAGAAGCAGCAGTAAGCACAGGGAAATATCTGCTTCTAAATCCAAAACGCAGCTATCTAACAGAACGGTTGTCAATGTGTGCACTCAACTTCCAGAGTTAAACCCATGTGTGGATTCAGCAGTCTGCAAACACTTTCTCTGCAGAGTCCCAAAACAGGCGTTTTCAGCCCATTACCGGCATATGGAAGAAACAGCAGTAAGCACAGGGAAATATCTGCTTCTAAATCCAAAACGCAGCTATCTAACAGAACGGTTGTCAATGTGTGCACTCAACTTCCAGAGTTAAACCCGTGTGTGGATTCAGCAGTCTGCAGAGACTTTCTCTGCAGAGTCCCAAAACAGGCGTTTTCAGCCCATTACCGGCATATGGAAGAAACAGCAGTAAGCACAGGGAAATATCTGCTTCTAAATCCAAAACGCAGCTATCTAACAGAACGGTTGTCAATGTGTGCACTCAACTTCCAGAGTTAAACCCGTGTGTGGATTCAGCAGTCTGCAAACACTTTCTCTGCAGAGTCCCAAAACAGGCGTTTTCAGCCCATTACCGGCATATGGAAGAAACAGCAGTAAGCACAGGGAAATATCTGCTTCTAAATCCAAAACGCAGCTATCTAACAGAACGGTTGTCAATGTGTGCACTCAACTTCCAGAGTTAAACCCGTGTGTGGATTCAGCAGTCTGCAGAGACTTTCTCTGCAGAGTCCCAAAACAGGCGTTTTCAGCCCATTACCGGCATATGGAAGAAACAGCAGTAAGCACAGGGAAATATCTCACTTCTAAATCCAAAACGCAGCTATCTAACAGAACGGTTGTCAATGTGTGCACTCAACTTCCAGAGTTAAACCCGTGTGTGGATTCAGCAGTCTGCAGAGACTTTCTCTGCAGAGTCCCAAAATAGGCGTTTTCAGCCCATTACCGGCATAGGGAAGAAACAGCAGTAAGCACAGGGAAATATCTGCTTCTAAATCCAAAACGCAGCTATCTAACAGAACGGTTGTCAATGTGTGCACTCAACTTCCAGAGTTAAACGCGTGTGTGGATTCAGCAGTCTGCAGAGACTTTCTCTGCAGAGTCCCAAAACAGGCGTTTTCAGCCCATTACCGGCATAGGGCAGAAACAGCAGTAAGCACAGGGAAATATCTGCTTCTAAATCCAAAACGCAGCTATCTAACAGAACGGTTGTCAATGTGTGCACTCAACTTCCAGAGTTAAACCCGTGTGTGGATTCAGCAGTCTGCAGAGACTTTCTCTGCAGAGTCCCAAAACAGGCGTTTTCAGCCCATTACCGGCATATGGAAGAAACAGCAGTAAGCACAGGGAAATATCTGCTTCTAAATCCAAAACGCAGCTATCTAACAGAACGGTTGTCAATGTGTGCACTCAACTTCCAGAGTTAAACCCGTGTGTGGATTCAGCAGTCTGCAGAGACTTTCTCTGCAGAGTCCCAAAACAGGCGTTTTCAGCCCATTACCGGCATATGGAAGAAACAGCAGTAAGCACAGGGAAATATCTGCTTCTAAATCCAAAACGCAGCTATCTAACAGAACGGTTGTCAATGTGTGCACTCAACTTCCAGAGTTAAACCCGTGTGTGGATTCAGCAGTCTGCAAACACTTTCTCTGCAGAGTCCCAAAACAGGCGTTTTCAGCCCATTACCGGCATATGGAAGAAACAGCAGTAAGCACAGGGAAATATCTGCTTCTAAATCCAAAACGCAGCTATCTAACAGAACGGTTGTCAATGTGTGCACTCAACTTCCAGAGTTAAACCCGTGTGTGGATTCAGCAGTCTGCAAACACTTTTTCTGCAGAGTCCCAAAACAGGCGTTTTCAGCCCATTACCGGCATATGGAAGAAACAGCAGTAAGCACAGGGAAATATCTGCTTCTAAATCCAAAACGCAGCTATCTAACAGAACGGTTGTCAATGTGTGCACTCAACTTCCAGAGTTAATCCGGTGTGTGGATTCAGCAGTCTGCAAACACTTTCTCTGCAGAGTCCCAAAACAGGCGTTTTCAGCCCATTACCGGCATATGGAAGAAACAGCAGTAAGCACAGGGAAATATCTGCTTCTAAATCCAAAACGCAGCTATCTAACAGAACGGTTGTCAATGTGTGCACTCAACTTCCAGAGTTAAACCCGTGTGTGGATTCGGCAGGCTGCAGAGACTTTCTCTGCAGAGTCCCAAAACAGGCGTTTTCAGCCCATTACCGGCATATGGAAGAAACAGCAGTAAGCACAGGGAAATATCTGCTTCTAAATCCAAAACGCAGCTATCTAACAGAACGGTTGTCAATGTGTGCACTCAACTTCCAGAGTTAAACCCGTGTGTGGATTCAGCAGTCTGCAGAGACTTTCTCTGCAGAGTCCCAAAACAGGCGTTTTCAGCCCATTACCGGCATATGGAAGAAACAGCAGTAAGCACAGGGAAATATCTGCTTCTAAATCCAAAACGCAGCTATCTATCAGAACGGTTGTCAATGTGTGCACTCAACTTCCAGAGTTAAACCCGTGTGTGGATTCGGCAGTCTGCAGAGACTTTCTCTGCAGAGTCCCAAAACAGGCGTTTTCAGCCCATTACCGGCATATGGAAGAAACAGCAGTAAGCACAGGGAAATATCTGCTTCTAAATCCAAAACGCAGCTATCTAACAGAACGGTTGTCATTGTGTGCACTCAACTTCCAGAGTTAAACCCGTGTGTGGATTCAGCAGTCTGCAGAGACTTTCTCTGCAGAGTCCCAAAACAGGCGTTTTCAGCCCATTACCGGCATATGGAAGAAACAGCAGTAAGCACAGGGAAATATCTGCTTCTAAATCCAAAACGCAGCTATCTAACAGAACGGTTGTCAATGTGTGCACTCAACTTCCAGAGTTAAACCCGTGTGTGGATTCAGCAGTCTGCAGAGACTTTCTCTGCAGAGTCCCAAAACAGGCGTTTTCAGCCCATTACCGGCATATGGAAGAAACAGCAGTAAGCACAGGGAAATATCTGCTTCTAAATCCAAAACGCAGCTATCTAACAGAACGGTTGTCAATGTGTGCACTCAACTTCCAGAGTTAAACCCGTGTGTGGATTCAGCAGTCTGCAGAGACTTTCTCTGCAGAGTCCCAAAACAGGCGTTTTCAGCCCATTACCGGCATATGGAAGAAACAGCAGTAAGCACAGGGAAATATCTGCTTCTAAATCCAAAACGCAGCTATCTAACAGAACGGTTGTCAATGTGTGCACTCAACTTCCAGAGTTAAACCGGTGTGTGAATTCAGCAGTCTGCAGAGACTTTCTCTGCAGAGTCCCAAAACAGGCGTTTTCAGCCCATTACCGGCATATGGAAGAAACAGCAGTAAGCACAGGGAAATATCTGCTTCTAAATCCAAAACGCAGCTATCTAACAGAACGGTTGTCAATGTGTGCACTCAACTTCCAGAGTTAAACCCGTGTGTGGATTCGGCAGTCTTCAGAGACTTTCTCTGCAGAGTCCCAAAACAGGCGTTTTCAGACCATTACCGGCATATGGAAGAAACAGCAGTAAGCACAGGGAAATATCTGCTTCTAAATCCAAAACGCAGCTATCTAACAGAACGGTTGTCAATGTGTGCACTCAACTTCCAGAGTTAAACCCGTGTGTGGATTCAGCAGTCTGCAGAGACTTTCTCTGCAGAGTCCCAAAACAGGCGTTTTCAGCCCATTACCGGCATATGGAAGAAACAGCAGTAATCACAGGGAAATATCTGCTTCTAAATCCAAAACGCAGCTATCTAACAGAACGGTTGTCAATGTGTGCACTCAACTTCCAGAGTTAAACCCGTGTGTGGATTCAGCAGTCTGCAGAGACTTTCTCTGCAGAGTCCCAAAACAGGCGTTTTCAGCCCATTACCGGCATATGGAAGAAGCAGCAGTAAGCACAGGGAAATATCTGCTTCTAAATCCAAAACGCAGCTATCTAACAGAACGGTTGTCAATGTGTGCACTCAACTTCCAGAGTTAAACCCATGTGTGGATTCAGCAGTCTGCAAACACTTTCTCTGCAGAGTCCCAAAACAGGCGTTTTCAGCCCATTACCGGCATATGGAAGAAACAGCAGTAAGCACAGGGAAATATCTGCTTCTAAATCCAAAACGCAGCTATCTAACAGAACGGTTGTCAATGTGTGCACTCAACTTCCAGAGTTAAACCCGTGTGTGGATTCAGCAGTCTGCAGAGACTTTCTCTGCAGAGTCCCAAAACAGGCGTTTTCAGCCCATTACCGGCATATGGAAGAAACAGCAGTAAGCACAGGGAAATATCTGCTTCTAAATCCAAAACGCAGCTATCTAACAGAACGGTTGTCAATTTGTGCACTCAACTTCCAGAGTTAAACCCGTGTGTGGATTCAGCAGTCTGCAGAGACTTTCTCTGCAGAGTCCCAAAACAGGCGTTTTCAGCCCATTACCGGCATATGGAAGAAACAGCAGTAAGCACAGGGAAATATCTGCTTCTAAATCCAAAACGCAGCTATCTAACAGAACGGTTGTCAATGTGTGCACTCAACTTCCAGAGTTAAACCCGTGTGTGGATTCAGCAGTCTGCAGAGACTTTCTCTGCAGAGTCCCAAAACAGGCGTTTTCAGCCCATTACCGGCATATGGAAGAAACAGCAGTAAGCACAGGGAAATATCTGCTTCTAAATCCAAAACGCAGCTATCTAACAGAACGGTTGTCAATGTGTGCACTCAACTTCCAGAGTTAAACCCGTGTGTGGATTCAGCAGTCTGCAGAGACTTTCTCTGCAGAGTCCCAAAACAGGCGTTTTCAGCCCATTACCGGCATATGGAAGAAACAGCAGTAAGCACAGGGAAATATCTGCTTCTAAATCCAAAACGCAGCTATCTAACAGAACGGTTGTCAATGTGTGCACTCAACTTCCAGAGTTAAACCCGTGTGTGGATTCAGCAGTCTGCAGAGACTTTCTCTGCAGAGTCCCAAAACAGGCGTTTTCAGCCCATTACCGGCATATGGAAGAAACAGCAGTAAGCACAGGGAAATATCTGCTTCTAAATCCAAAACGCAGCTATCTAACAGAACGGTTGTCAATGTGTGCACTCAACTTCCAGAGTTAAACCCGTGTGTGGATTCAGCAGTCTGCAGAGACTTTCTCTGCAGAGTCCCAAAACAGGCGTTTTCAGCCCATTACCGGCATATGGAAGAAACAGCAGTAAGCACAGGGAAATATCTGCTTCTAAATCCAAAACGCAGCTATCTAACAGAACGGTTGTCAATGTGTGCACTCAACTTCCAGAGTTAAATCCGTGTGTGGATTCAGCAGTCTGCAGAGACTTTCTCTGCAGAGTCCCAAAACAGGCGTTTTCAGCCCATTACCGGCATATGGAAGAAACAGCAGTAAGCACAGGGAAATATCTGCTTCTAAATCCAAAACGCAGCTATCTAACAGAACGGTTGTCAATGTGTGCACTCAACTTCCAGAGTTAAACCCGTGTGTGGATTCAGCAGTCTGCAAACACTTTCTCTGCAGAGTCCCAAAACAGGCGTTTTCAGCCCATTACCGGCCTATGGAAGAATCAGCAGTAAGCACATGGAAATATCTGCTTCTAAATCCAAAACGCAGCTATCTAACAGAACGGATGTCAATGTGTGCACTCAACTTCCAGAGTTAAACCCGTGTGTGGATTCAGCAGTCTGCAGAGACTTTCTCTGCAGAGTCCCAAAACAGGCGTTTTCAGCCCATTACCGGCATATGGAAGAAACAGCAGTAAGCCCAGGGAAATATCTGCTTCTAAATCCAAAACGCAGCTATCTAACAGAACGGTTGTCAATGTGTGCACTCAACTTCCAGAGTTAAACCCGTGTGTGGATTCAGCAGTCTGCAGAGACTTTCTCTGCAGAGTCCCAAAACAGGCGTTTTCAGCCCATTACCGGCATATGGAAGAAACAGCAGTAAGCACAGGGAAATATCTGCTTCTAAATCCAAAACGCAGCTATCTAACAGAACGGTTGTCAATGTGTGCACTCAACTTCCAGAGTTAAACCCGTGTGTGGATTCAGCAGTCTGCAGAGACTTTCTCTGCAGAGTCCCAAAACAGGCGTTTTCAGCCCATTACCGGCATATGGAAGAAACAGCAGTAAGCACAGGGAAATATCTGCTTCTAAATCCAAAACGCAGCTATCTAACAGAACGGTTGTCAATGTGTGCACTCAACTTCCAGAGTTAAACCCGTGTGTGGATTCAGCAGTCTGCAAACACTTTCTCTGCAGAGTCCCAAAACAGGCGTTTTCAGCCCATTACCGGCATATGGAAGAAGCAGCAGTAAGCACAGGGAAATATCTGCTTCTAAATCCAAAACGCAGCTATCTAACAGAACGGTTGTCAATGTGTGCACTCAACTTCCAGAGTTAAACCCGTGTGTGGATTCAGCAGTCTGCAAACACTTTCTCTGCAGAGTCCCAAAACAGGCGTTTTCAGCCCATTACCGGCATATGGAAGAAACAGCAGTAAGCACAGGGAAATATCTGCTTCTAAATCCAAAACGCAGCTATCTAACAGAACGGTTGTCAATGTGTGCACTCAACTTCCAGAGGTAAACCGTGTGTGGATTCAGCAGTCTGCAAACACTTTCTCTGCAGAGTCCCAAAACAGGCGTTTTCAGCCCATTACCGGCATATGGAAGAAACAGCAGTAAGCACAGGGAAATATCTGCTTCTAAATCCAAAACGCAGCTATCTAACAGAACGGTTGTCAATGTGTGCACTCAACTTCCAGAGTTAAACCCGTGTGTGGATTCAGCAGTCTGCAAACACTTTCTCTGCAGAGTCCCAAAACAGGCGTTTTCAGCCCATTACCGGCATATGGAAGAAACAGCAGTAAGCACAGGGAAATATCTGCTTCTAAATCCAAAACGCAGCTATCTAACAGAACGGTTGTCAATGTGTGCACTCAACTTCCAGAGTTAAACCCGTGTGTGGATTCGGCAGTCTGCAGAGACTTTCTCTGCAGAGTCCCAAAACAGGCGTTTTCAGCCCATTACCGGCATATGGAAGAAACAGCAGTAAGCACAGGGAAATATCTGCTTCTAAATCCAAAACGCAGCTATCTAACAGAACGGTTGTCATTGTGTGCACTCAACTTCCAGAGTTAAACCCGTGTGTGGATTCAGCAGTCTGCAGAGACTTTCTCTGCAGAGTCCCAAAACAGGCGTTTTCAGCCCATTACCGGCATATGGAAGAAACAGCAGTAAGCACAGGGAAATATCTGCTTCTAAATCCAAAACGCAGCTATCTAACAGAACGGTTGTCAATGTGTGCACTCAACTTCCAGAGTTAAACCCGTGTGTGGATTCAGCAGTCTGCAAACACTTTCTCTGCAGAGTCCCAAAACAGGCGTTTTCAGCCCATTACCGGCATATGGAAGAAACAGCAGTAAGCACAGGGAAATATCTGCTTCTAAATCCAAAACGCAGCTATCTAACAGAACGGTTGTCAATGTGTGCACTCAACTTCCAGAGTTAAACCCGTGTGTGGATTCAGCAGTCTGCAGAGACTTTCTCTGCAGAGTCCCAAAACAGGCGTTTTCAGCCCATTACCGGCATATGGAAGAAACAGCAGTAAGCACAGGGAAATATCTGCTTCTAAATCCAAAACGCAGCTATCTAACAGAACGGTTGTCAATGTGTGCACTCAACTTCCAGAGTTAAACCCGTGTGTGGATTCAGCAGTCTGCAGAGACTTTCTCTGCAGAGTCCCAAAACAGGCGTTTTCAGCCCATTACCGGCATATGGAAGAAACAGCAGTAAGCACAGGGAAATATCTGCTTCTAAATCCAAAACGCAGATATCTAACAGAACGGTTGTCAATGTGTGCACTCAACTTCCAGAGTTAATCCGGTGTGTGGATTCAGCAGTCTGCAAACACTTTCTCTGCAGAGTCCCAAAACAGGCGTTTTCAGCCCATTACCGGCATATGGAAGAAACAGCAGTAAGCACAGGGAAATATCTGCTTCTAAATCCAAAACGCAGCTATCTAACAGAACGGTTGTCAATGTGTGCACTCAACTTCCAGAGTTAAACCCGTGTGTGGATTCGGCAGTCTGCAGAGACTTTCTCTGCAGAGTCCCAAAACAGGCGTTTTCAGCCCATTACCGGCATATGGAAGAAACAGCAGTAAGCACAGGGAAATATCTGCTTCTAAATCCAAAACGCAGCTATCTAACAGAACGGTTGTCATTGTGTGCACTCAACTTCCAGAGTTAAACCCGTGTGTGGATTCAGCAGTCTGCAGAGACTTTCTCTGCAGAGTCCCAAAACAGGCGTTTTCAGCCCATTACCGGCATATGGAAGAAACAGCAGTAAGCACAGGGAAATATCTGCTTCTAAATCCAAAACGCAGCTATCTAACAGAACGGTTGTCAATGTGTGCACTCAACTTCCAGAGTTAAACCCGTGTGTGGATTCAGCAGTCTGCAAACACTTTCTCTGCAGGGTCCCAAAACAGGCGTTTTCAGCCCATTACCGGCATATGGAAGAAACAGCAGTAAGCACAGGGAAATATCTGCTTCTAAATCCAAAACGCAGCTATCTAACAGAACGGTTGTCAATGTGTGCACTCAACTTCCAGAGTTAAACCCGTGTGTGGATTCAGCAGTCTGCAGAGACTTTCTCTGCAGAGTCCCAAAACAGGCGTTTTCAGCCCATTACCGGCATATGGAAGAAACAGCAGTAAGCACAGGGAAATATCTGCTTCTAAATCCAAAACGCAGCTATCTAACAGAACGGTTGTCAAAGTGTGCACTGAACTTCCAGTGTTAAACCCGTATGTGGATTCAGCAGTCTGCAAACACTTTCTCTGCAGAGTCCCAAAACAGGCGTTTTCAGCCCATTACCGGCATATGGAAGAAGCAGCAGTAAGCACAGGGAAATATCTGCTTCTAAATCCAAAACGCAGCTCTCTAACAGAACGGTTGTCAATGTGTGCACTCAACTTCCAGAGTTAAACCCGTGTGTGGATTCAGCAGTCTGCAAACACTTTCTCTGCAGAGTCCCAAAACAGGCGTTTTCAGCCCATTACCGGCATATGGAAGAAACAGCAGTAAGCACAGGGAAATATCTGCTTCTAAATCCAAAACGCAGCTATCTAACAGAACGGTTGTCAATGTGTGCACTCAACTTCCAGAGTTAATCCGGTGTGTGGATTCAGCAGTCTGCAAACACTTTCTCTGCAGAGTCCCAAAACAGGCGTTTTCAGCCCATTACCGGCATATGGAAGAAACAGCAGTAAGCACAGGGAAATATCTGCTTCTAAATCCAAAACGCAGCTATCTAACAGAACGGTTGTCAATGTGTGCACTCAACTTCCAGAGTTAAACCCGTTTGTGGATTCGGCAGTCTGCAGAGACTTTCTCTGCAGAGTCCCAAAACAGGCGTTTTCAGCCCATTACCGGCATATGGAAGAAACAGCAGTAAGCACAAGGAAATATCTGCTTCTAAATCCAAAACGCAGCTATCTAACAGAACGGTTGTCAATGTGTGCACTCAACTTCCAGAGTTAAACCCGTGTGTGGATTCAGCAGTCTGCAGAGACTTTCTCTGCAGAGTCCCAAAACAGGCGTTTTCACTCCATTACCGGCATATGGAAGAAACAGCAGTAAGCACAGGGAAATATCTGCTTCTAAATCCAAAACGCAGCTATCTAACAGAACGGTTGTCAATGTGTGCACTCAACTTCCAGAGTTAAACCCGTGTGTGGATTCAGCAGTCTGCAAACACTTTCTCTGCAGAGTCCCAAAACAGGCGTTTTCAGCCCATTACCGGCATATGGAAGAAACAGCAGTAAGCACAGGGAAATATCTGCTTCTAAATCCAAAACGCAGCTATCTAACAGAACGGTTGTCAATGTGTGCACTCAACTTCCAGAGTTAATCCGGTGTGTGGATTCAGCAGTCTGCAAACACTTTCTCTGCAGAGTCCCAAAACAGGCGTTTTCAGCCCATTACCGGCATATGGAAGAAACAGCAGTAAGCACAGGGAAATATCTGCTTCTAAATCCAAAACGCAGCTATCTAACAGAACGGTTGTCAATTTGTGCACTCAACTTCCAGAGTTAAACCCGTGTGTGGATTCAGCAGTCTGCAGAGACTTTCTCTGCAGAGTCCCAAAACAGGCGTTTTCAGCCCATTACCGGCATATGGAAGAAACAGCAGTAAGCACACGGAAATATCTGCTTCTAAATCCAAAACGCAGCTATCTAACAGAACGGTTGTCAATGTGTGCACTCAACTTCCAGAGTTAAACCCGTGTGTGGATTCGGCAGTCTGCAGAGACTTTCTCTGCAGAGTCCCAAAACAGGCGTTTTCAGCCCATTACCGGCATATGGAAGAAACAGCAGTAAGCACAGGGAAATATCTGCTTCTAAATCCAAAACGCAGCTATCTAACAGAACGGTTGTCATTGTGTGCATTCAACTTCCAGAGTTAAACCCGTGTGTGGATTCAGCAGTCTGCAGAGACTTTCTCTGCAGAGTCCCAAAACAGGCGTTTTCAGCCCATTACCGGCATATGGAAGAAACAGCAGTAAGCACAGGGAAATATCTGCTTCTAAATCCAAAACGCAGCTATCTAACAGAACGGTTGTCAATGTGTGCACTCAACTTCCAGAGTTAAACCCGTGTGTGGATTCAGCAGTCTGCAAACACTTTCTCTGCAGAGTCCCAAAACAGGCGTTTTCAGCCCATTACCGGCATATGGAAGAAACAGCAGTAAGCACAGGGAAATATCTGCTTCTAAATCCAAAACGCAGCTATCTAACAGAACGGTTGTCAATGTGTGCACTCAACTTCCAGAGTTAAACCCGTGTGTGGATTCAGCAGTCTGCAGAGACTTTCTCTGCAGAGTCCCAAAACAGGCGTTTTCAGCCCATTACCGGCATATGGAAGAAACAGCAGTAAGCACAGGGAAATATCTGCTTCTAAATCCAAAACGCAGCTATCTAACAGAACGGTTGTCAATGTGTGCACTCAACTTCCAGAGTTAAACCCGTGTGTGGATTCAGCAGTCTGCAGAGACTTTCTCTGCAGAGTCCCAAAACAGGCGTTTTCAGCCCATTACCGGCATATGGAAGAAACAGCAGTAAGCACAGGGAAATATCTGCTTCTAAATCCAAAACGCAGCTATCTAACAGAACGGTTGTCAATGTGTGCACTCAACTTCCAGAGTTAAACCCGTGTGTGGATTCGGCAGTCTGCAGAGACTTTCTCTGCAGAGTCCCAAAACAGGCGTTTTCAGCCCATTACCGGCATATGGAAGAAACAGCAGTAAGCACAGGGAAATATCTGCTTCTAAATCCAAAACGCAGCTATCTAACAGAACGGTTGTCAATGTGTGCACTCAACTTCCAGAGTTAAACCCGTGTGTGGATTCAGCAGTCTGCAGAGACTTTCTCTGCAGAGTCCCAAAACAGGCGTTTTCAGCCCATTACCGGCATATGGAAGAAACAGCAGTAATCACAGGGAAATATCTGCTTCTAAATCCAAAATGCAGCTATCTAACAGAACGGTTGTCAATGTGTGCACTCAACTTCCAGAGTTAAACCCGTGTGTGGATTCAGCAGTCTGCAGAGACTTTCTCTGCAGAGTCCCAAAACAGGCGTTTTCAGCCCATTACCGGCATATGGAAGAAGCAGCAGTAAGCACAGGGAAATATCTGCTTCTAAATCCAAAACGCAGCTATCTAACAGAACGGTTGTCAATGTGTGCACTCAACTTCCAGAGTTAAACCCATGTGTGGATTCAGCAGTCTGCAAACACTTTCTCTGCAGAGTCCCAAAACAGGCGTTTTCAGCCCATTACCGGCATATGGAAGAAACAGCAGTAAGCACAGGGAAATATCTGCTTCTAAATCCAAAACGCAGCTATCTAACAGAACGGTTGTCAATGTGTGCACTCAACTTCCAGAGTTAAACCCGTGTGTGGATTCAGCAGTCTGCAGAGACTTTCTCTGCAGAGTCCCAAAACAGGCGTTTTCAGCCCATTACCGGCATATGGAAGAAACAGCAGTAAGCACAGGGAAATATCTGCTTCTAAATCCAAAACGCAGCTATCTAACAGAACGGTTGTCAATGTGTGCACTCAACTTCCAGAGTTAAACCCGTGTGTGGATTCAGCAGTCTGCAGAGACTTTCTCTGCAGAGTCCCAAAACAGGCGTTTTCAGCCCATTACCGGCATATGGAAGAAACAGCAGTAAGCACAGGGAAATATCTGCTTCTAAATCCAAAACGCAGCTATCTAACAGAACGGTTGTCAATGTGTGCACTCAACTTCCAGAGTTAAACCCGTGTGTGGATTCAGCAGTCTGCAGAGACTTTCTCTGCAGAGTCCCAAAACAGGCGTTTTCAGCCCATTACCGACATATGGAATAAACAGCAGTAAGCACAGGGAAATATCTCACTTCTAAATCCAAAACGCAGCTATCTAACAGAACGGTTGTCAATGTGTGCACTCAACTTCCAGAGTTAAACCCGTGTGTGGATTCAGCAGTCTGCAGAGACTTTCTCTGCAGAGTCCCAAAACAGGCGTTTTCAGCCCATTACCGGCATAGGGAAGAAACAGCAGTAAGCACAGGGAAATATCTGCTTCTAAATCCAAAACGCAGCTATCTAACAGAACGGTTGTCAATGTGTGCACTCAACTTCCAGAGTTAAACCCGTGTGTGGATTCAGCAGTCTGCAGAGACTTTCTCTGCAGAGTCCCAAAACAGGCGTTTTCAGCCCATTACCGGCATAGGGAAGAAACAGCAGTAAGCACAGGGAAATATCTGCTTCTAAATCCAAAACGCAGCTATCTAACAGAACGGTTGTCAATGTGTGCACTCAACTTCCAGAGTTAAACCCGTGTGTGGATTCAGCAGTCTGCAGAGACTTTCTCTGCAGAGTCCCAAAACAGGCGTTTTCAGCCCATTACCGGCATATGGAAGAAACAGCAGTAAGCACAGGGAAATATCTGCTTCTAAATCCAAAACGCAGCTATCTAACAGAACGGTTGTCAATGTGTGCACTCAACTTCCAGAGTTAAACCCGTGTGTGGATTCAGCAGTCTGCACAGACTTTCTCTGCAGAGTCCCAAAACAGGCGTTTTCAGCCCATTACCGGCATATGGAAGAAACAGCAGTAAGCACAGGGAAATATCTGCTTCTAAATCCAAAACGCAGCTATCTAACAGAACGGTAGTCAATGTGTGCACTCAACTTCCAGAGTTAAACCCGTGTGTGGATTCAGCAGTCTGCAGAGACTTTCTCTGCAGAGTCCCAAAACAGGCGTTTTCAGCCCATTACCGGCATATGGAAGAAACAGCAGTAAGCACAGGGAAATATCTGCTTCTAAATCCAAAACGCAGCTCTCTAACAGAACGGTTGTCAATGTGTGCACTCAACTTCCAGAGTTAATCCGGTGTGTGGATTCAGCAGTCTGCAAACACTTTCTCTGCAGAGTCCCAAAACAGGCGTTTTCAGCCCATTACCGGCATATGGAAGAAACAGCAGTAAGCACAGGGAAATATCTGCTTCTAAATCCAAAACGCAGCTATCTAACAGAACGGTTGTCATTGTGTGCACTCAACTTCCAGAGTTAAACCCGTGTGTGGATTCAGCAGTCTGCAGAGACTTTCTCTGCAGAGTCCCAAAACAGGCGTTTTCAGCCCATTACCGGCATATGGAAGAAACAGCAGTAAGCACAGGGAAATATCTGCTTCTAAATCCAAAACGCAGCTATCTAACAGAACGGTTGTCAATGTGTGCACTCAACTTCCAGAGTTAAACCCGTGTGTGGATTCAGCAGTCTGCAGAGACTTTCTCTGCAGAGTCCCAAAACAGGCGTTTTCAGCCCATTACCGGCATATGGAAGAAACAGCAGTAAGCACAGGGAAATATCTGCTTCTAAATCCAAAACGCAGCTATCTAACAGAACGGTTGTCAATGTGTGCACTCAACTTCCAGAGTTAAACCCGTGTGTGGATTCGGCAGTCTGCAGAGACTTTCTCTGCAGAGTCCCAAAACAGGCGTTTTCAGCCCATTACCGGCATATGGAAGAAACAGCAGTAAGCACAGGGAAATATCTGCTTCTAAATCCAAAACGCAGCTATCTAACAGAACGGTTGTCAATGTGTGCACTCAACTTCCAGAGTTAAACCCGTGTGTGGATTCAGCAGTCTGCAGAGACTTTCTCTGCAGAGTCCCAAAACAGGCGTTTTCAGCCCATTACCGGCATATGGAAGAAACAGCAGTAAGCACAGGGAAATATCTGCTTCTAAATCCAAAACGCAGCTATCTAACAGAACGGTTGTCAATGTGTGCACTCAACTTCCAGAGTTAAACCCGTGTGTGGATTCGGCAGTCTGCAGAGACTTTCTCTGCAGAGTCCCAAAACAGGCGTTTTCAGCCCATTACCGGCATATGGAAGAAACAGCAGTAAGCACAGGGAAATATCTGCTTCTAAATCCAAAACGCAGCTATCTAACAGAACGGTTGTCATTGTGTGCACTCAACTTCCAGAGTTAAACCCGTGTGTGGATTCAGCAGTCTGCAGAGACTTTCTCTGCAGAGTCCCAAAACAGGCGTTTTCAGCCCATTACCGGCATATGGAAGAAACAGCAGTAAGCACAGGGAAATATCTGCTTCTAAATCCAAAACGCAGCTATCTAACAGAACGGTTGTCAATGTGTGCACTCAACTTCCAGAGTTAAACCCGTGTGTGAATTCAGAAGTCTGCAAACACTTTCTCTGCAGAGTCCCAAAACAGGCGTTTTCAGCCCATTACCGGCATATGGAAGAAACAGCAGTAAGCACAGGGAAATATCTGCTTCTAAATCCAAAACGCAGCTATCTAACAGAACGGTTGTCAATGTGTGCACTCAACTTCCAGAGTTAAACCCGTGTGTGGATTCAGCAGTCTGCAGAGACTTTCTCTGCAGAGTCCCAAAACAGGCGTTTTCAGCCCATTACCGGCATATGGAAGAAACAGCAGTAAGCACAGGGAAATATCTGCTTCTAAATCCAAAACGCAGCTATCTAACAGAACGGTTGTCAATGTGTGCACTCAACTTCCAGAGTTAAACCCGTGTGTGGATTCAGCAGTCTGCAGAGACTTTCTCTGCAGAGTCCCAAAACAGGCGTTTTCAGCCCATTACCGGCATATGGAAGAAACAGCAGTAAGCACAGGGAAATATCTGCTTCTAAATCCAAAACGCAGCTATCTAACAGAACGGTTGTCAATGTGTGCACTCAACTTCCAGAGTTAAACCCGTGTGTGGATTCGGCAGTCTGCAGAGACTTTCTCTGCAGAGTCCCAAAACAGGCGTTTTCAGCCCATTACCGGCATATGGAAGAAACAGCAGTAAGCACAGGGAAATATCTGCTTCTAAATCCAAAACGCAGCTATCTAACAGAACGGTTGTCAATGTGTGCACTCAACTTCCAGAGTTAAACCCGTGTGTGGATTCAGCAGTCTGCAGAGACTTTCTCTGCAGAGTCCCAAAACAGGCGTTTTCAGTCCATTACCGGCATATGGAAGAAACAGCAGTAAGCACAGGGAAATATCTGCTTCTAAATCCAAAACGCAGCTATCTAACAGAACGGTTGTCAATGTGTGCACTCAACTTCCAGAGTTAAACCCGTGTGTGGATTCAGCAGTCTGCAGAGACTTTCTCTGCAGAGTCCCAAAACAGGCGTTTTCAGCCCATTACCGGCATATGGAAGAAGCAGCAGTAAGCACAGGGAAATATCTGCTTCTAAATACAAAACGCAGCTATCTAACAGAACGGTTGTCAATGTGTGCACTCAACTTCCAGAGTTAAACCCATGTGTGGATTCAGCAGTCTGCAAACACTTTCTCTGCAGAGTCCCAAAACAGGCGTTTTCAGCCCATTACCGGCATATGGAAGAAACAGCAGTAAGCACAGGGAAATATCTGCTTCTAAATCCAAAACGCAGCTATCTAACAGAACGGTTGTCAATGTGTGCACTCAACTTCCAGAGTTAAACCCGTGTGTGGATTCAGCAGTCTGCAGAGACTTTCTCTGCAGAGTCCCAAAACAGGCGTTTTCAGCCCATTACCGGCATATGGAAGAAACAGCAGTAAGCACAGGGAAATATCTGCTTCTAAATCCAAAACGCAGCTATCTAACAGAACGGTTGTCAATGTGTGCACTCAACTTCCAGAGTTAAACCCGTGTGTGGATTCAGCAGTCTGCAGAGACTTTCTCTGCAGAGTCCCAAAACAGGCGTTTTCAGCCCATTACCGGCATATGGAATAAACAGCAGTAAGCACAGGGAAATATCTCACTTCTAAATCCAAAACGCAGCTATCTAACAGAACGGTTGTCAATGTGTGCACTCAACTTCCAGAGTTAAACCCGTGTGTGGATTCAGCAGTCTGCAGAGACTTTCTCTGCAGAGTCCCAAAACAGGCGTTTTCAGCCCATTACCGGCATAGGGAAGAAACAGCAGTAAGCACAGGGAAATATCTGCTTCTAAATCCAAAACGCAGCTATCTAACAGAACGGTTGTCAATGTGTGCACTCAACTTCCAGAGTTAAACCCGTGTGTGGATTCAGCAGTCTGCAGAGACTTTCTCTGCAGAGTCCCAAAACAGGCGTTTTCAGCCCATTACCGGCATATGGAAGAAACAGCAGTAAGCACAGGGAAATATCTGCTTCTAAATCCAAAACGCAGCTATCTAACAGAACGGTTGTCAATGTGTGCACTCAACTTCCAGAGTTAAACCCGTGTGTGGATTCAGCAGTCTGCAGAGACTTTCTCTGCAGAGTCCCAAAACAGGCGTTTTCAGCCCATTACCGGCATATGGAAGAAACAGCAGTAAGCACAGGGAAATATCTGCTTCTAAATCCAAAACGCAGCTATCTAACAGAACGGTTGTCAATGTGTGCACTCAACTTCCAGAGTTAAACCCGTGTGTGGATTCAGCAGTCTGCAGAGACTTTCTCTGCAGAGTCCCAAAACAGGCGTTTTCAGCCCATTACCGGCATATGGAAGAAACAGCAGTAAGCACAGGGAAATATCTGCTTCTAAATCCAAAACGCAGCTATCTAACAGAACGGTTGTCAATGTGTGCACTCAACTTCCAGAGTTAAACCCGTGTGTGGATTCAGCAGTCTGCAGAGACTTTCTCTGCAGAGTCCCAAAACAGGCGTTTTCAGCCCATTACCGGCATTTGGAAGAAACAGCAGTAAGCACAGGGAAATATCTGCTTCTAAATCCAAAACGCAGCTATCTAACAGAACGGTTGTCAATGTGTGCACTCAACTTCCAGAGTTAAACCCGTGTGTGGATTCAGCAGTCTGCACAGACTTTCTCTGCAGAGTCCCAAAACAGGCGTTTTCAGCCCATTACCGGCATATGGAAGAAACAGCAGTAAGCACAGGGAAATATCTGCTTCTAAATCCAAAACGCAGCTATCTAACAGAACGGTAGTCAATGTGTGCACTCAACTTCCAGAGTTAAACCCGTGTGTGGATTCAGCAGTCTGCAGAGACTTTCTCTGCAGAGTCCCAAAACAGGCGTTTTCAGCCCATTACCGGCATATGGAAGAAACAGCAGTAAGCACAGGGAAATATCTGCTTCTAAATCCAAAACGCAGCTATCTAACAGAACGGTTGTCAATGTGTGCACTCAACTTCCAGAGTTAATCCGGTGTGTGGATTCAGCAGTCTGCAAACACTTTCTCTGCAGAGTCCCAAAACAGGCGTTTTCAGCCCATTACCGGCATATGGAAGAAACAGCAGTAAGCACAGGGAAATATCTGCTTCTAAATCCAAAACGCAGCTATCTAACAGAACGGTTGTCAATGTGTGCACTCAACTTCCAGAGTTAAACCCGTGTGTGGATTCGGCAGTCTGCAGAGACTTTCTCTGCAGAGTCCCAAAACAGGCGTTTTCAGCCCATTACCGGCATATGGAAGAAACAGCAGTAAGCACAGGGAAATATCTGCTTCTAAATCCAAAACGCAGCTATCTAACAGAACGGTTGTCAATGTGTGCACTCAACTTCCAGAGTTAAACCCGTGTGTGGATTCAGCAGTCTGCAGAGACTTTCTCTGCAGAGTCCCAAAACAGGCGTTTTCAGCCCATTACCGGCATATGGAAGAAACAGCAGTAAGCACAGGGAAATATCTGCTTCTAAATCCAAAACGCAGCTATCTAACAGAACGGTTGTCAATGTGTGCACTCAACTTCCAGAGTTAAACCCGTGTGTGGATTCGGCAGTCTGCAGAGACTTTCTCTGCAGAGTCCCAAAACAGGCGTTTTCAGCCCATTACCGGCCTATGGAAGAAACAGCAGTAAGCACAGGGAAATATCTGCTTCTAAATCCAAAACGCAGCTATCTAACAGAACGGTTGTCATTGTGTGCACTCAACTTCCAGAGTTAAACCCGTGTGTGGATTCAGCAGTCTGCAGAGACTTTCTCTGCAGAGTCCCAAAACAGGCGTTTTCAGCCCATTACCGGCATATGGAAGAAACAGCAGTAAGCACAGGGAAATATCTGCTTCTAAATCCAAAACGCAGCTATCTAACAGAACGGTTGTCAATGTGTGCACTCAACTTCCAGAGTTAAACCCGTGTGTGGATTCAGCAGTCTGCAGAGACTTTCTCTGCAGAGTCCCAAAACAGGCGTTTTCAGCCCATTACCGGCATATGGAAGAAACAGCAGTAAGCACAGGGAAATATCTGCTTCTAAATCCAAAACGCAGCTATCTAACAGAACGGTTGTCAATGTGTGCACTCAACTTCCAGAGTTAAACCCGTGTGTGGATTCAGCAGTCTGCAGAGACTTTCTCTGCAGAGTCCCAAAACAGGCGTTTTCAGCCCATTACCGGCATATGGAAGAAACAGCAGTAAGCACAGGGAAATATCTGCTTCTAAATCCAAAACGCAGCTATCTAACAGAACGGTTGTCAATGTGTGCACTCAACTTCCAGAGTTAAACCGGTGTGTGGATTCAGCAGTCTGCAAACACTTTCTCTGCAGAGTCCCAAAACAGGCGTTTTCAGCCCATTACCGGCATATGGAAGAAACAGCAGTAAGCACAGGGAAATATCTGCTTCTAAATCCAAAACGCAGCTATCTAACAGAACGGTTGTCAATGTGTGCACTCAACTTCCAGAGTTAAACCCGTGTGTGGATTCGGCAGTCTGCAGAGACTTTCTCTGCAGAGTCCCAAAACAGGCGTTTTCAGCCCATTACCGGCATATGGAAGAAACAGCAGTAAGCACAGGGAAATATCTGCTTCTAAATCCAAAACGCAGCTATCTAACAGAACGGTTGTCAATGTGTGCACTCAACTTCCAGAGTTAAACCCGTGTGTGGATTCAGCAGTCTGCAGAGACTTTCTCTGCAGAGTCCCAAAACAGGCGTTTTCAGCCCATTACCGGCATATGGAAGAAACAGCAGTAAGCACAGGGAAATATCTGCTTCTAAATCCAAAACGCAGCTATCTAACAGAACGGTTGTCAATGTGTGCACTCAACTTCCAGAGTTAAACCCGTGTGTGGATTCAGCAGTCTGCAGAGACTTTCTCTGCAGACTCCCAAAACAGGCGTTTTCAGCCCATTACCGGCATATGGAAGAAGCAGCAGTAAGCACAGGGAAATATCTGCTTCTAAATCCAAAACGCAGCTATCTAACAGAACGGTTGTCAATGTGTGCACTCAACTTCCAGAGTTAAACCCATGTGTGGATTCAGCAGTCTGCAAACACTTTCTCTGCAGAGTCCCAAAACAGGCGTTTTCAGCCCATTACCGGCATATGGAAGAAACAGCAGTAAGCACAGGGAAATATCTGCTTCTAAATCCAAAACGCAGCTATCTAACAGAACGGTTGTCAATGTGTGCACTCAACTTCCAGAGTTAAACCCGTGTGTGGATTCAGCAGTCTGCAGAGACTTTCTCTGCAGAGTCCCAAAACAGGCGTTTTCAGCCCATTACCGGCATATGGAAGAAACAGCAGTAAGCACAGGGAAATATCTGCTTCTAAATCCAAAACGCAGCTATCTAACAGAACGGTTGTCAATGTGTGCACTCAACTTCCAGAGTTAAACCCGTGTGTGGATTCAGCAGTCTGCAGAGACTTTCTCTGCAGAGTCCCAAAACAGGCGTTTTCAGCCCATTACCGGCATATGGAAGAAACAGCAGTAAGCACAGGGAAATATCTGCTTCTAAATCCAAAACGCAGCTATCTAACAGAACGGTTGTCAATGTGTGCACTCAACTTCCAGAGTTAAACCCGTGTGTGGATTCAGCAGTCTGCAGAGACTTTCTCTGCAGAGTCCCAAAACAGGCGTTTTCAGCCCATTACCGGCATATGGAAGAAACAGCAGTAAGCACAGGGAAATATCTCACTTCTAAATCCAAAACGCAGCTATCTAACAGAACGGTTGTCAATGTGTGCACTCAACTTCCAGAGTTAAACCCGTGTGTGGATTCAGCAGTCTGCAGAGACTTTCTCTGCAGAGTCCCAAAACAGGCGTTTTCAGCCCATTACCGGCATAGGGAAGAAACAGCAGTAAGCACAGGGAAATATCTGCTTCTAAATCCAAAACGCAGCTATCTAACAGAACGGTTGTCAATGTGTGCACTCAACTTCCAGAGTTAAACCCGTGTGTGGATTCAGCAGTCTGCAGAGACTTTCTCTGCAGAGTCCCAAAACAGGCGTTTTCAGCCCATTACCGGCATAGGGCAGAAACAGCAGTAAGCACAGGGAAATATCTGCTTCTAAATCCAAAACGCAGCTATCTAACAGAACGGTTGTCAATGTGTGCACTCAACTTCCAGAGTTAAACCCGTGTGTGGATTCAGCAGTCTGCAGAGACTTTCTCTGCAGAGTCCCAAAACAGGCGTTTTCAGCCCATTACCGGCATATGGAAGAAACAGCAGTAAGCACAGGGAAATATCTGCTTCTAAATCCAAAACGCAGCTATCTAACAGAACGGTTGTCAATGTGTGCACTCAACTTCCAGAGTTAAACGCGTGTGTGGATTCAGCAGTCTGCAGAGACTTTCTCTGCAGAGTCCCAAAACAGGCGTTTTCAGCCCATTACCGGCATATGGAAGAAACAGCAGTAAGCACAGGGAAATATCTGCTTCTAAATCCAAAACGCAGCTATCTAACAGAACGGTTGTCAATGTGTGCACTCAACTTCCAGAGTTAAACCCGTGTGTGGATTCAGCAGTCTGCAGAGACTTTCTCTGCAGAGTCCCAAAACAGGCGTTTTCAGCCCATTACCGGCATATGGAAGAAACAGCAGTAAGCACAGGGAAATATCTGCTTCTAAATCCAAAACGCAGCTATCTAACAGAACGGTTGTCAATGTGTGCACTCAACTTCCAGAGTTAAACCCGTGTGTGGATTCAGCAGTCTGCAAACACTTTCTCTGCAGAGTCCCAAAACAGGCGTTTTCAGCCCATTACCGGCATATGGAAGAAACAGCAGTAAGCACAGGGAAATATCTGCTTCTAAATCCAAAACGCAGCTATCTAACAGAACGGTTGTCAATGTGTGCACTCAACTTCCAGAGTTAATCCGGTGTGTAGATTCAGCAGTCTGCAAACACTTTCTCTGCAGAGTCCCAAAACAGGCGTTTTCAGCCCATTACCGGCATATGGAAGAAACAGCAGTAAGCACAGGGAAATATCTGCTTCTAAATCCAAAACGCAGCTATCTAACAGAACGGTTGTCAATGTGTGCACTCAACTTCCAGAGTTAAACCCGTGTGTGGATTCGGCAGGCTGCAGAGACTTTCTCTGCAGAGTCCCAAAACAGGCGTTTTCAGCCCATTACCGGCATATGGAAGAAACAGCAGTAAGCACAGGGAAATATCTGCTTCTAAATCCAAAACGCAGCTATCTAACAGAACGGTTGTCAATGTGTGCACTCAACTTCCAGAGTTAAACCCGTGTGTGGATTCAGCAGTCTGCAGAGACTTTCTCTGCAGAGTCCCAAAACAGGCGTTTTCAGCCCATTACCGGCATATGGAAGAAACAGCAGTAAGCACAGGGAAATATCTGCTTCTAAATCCAAAACGCAGCTATCTATCAGAACGGTTGTCAATGTGTGCACTCAACTTCCAGAGTTAAACCCGTGTGTGGATTCGGCAGTCTGCAGAGACTTTCTCTGCAGAGTCCCAAAACAGGCGTTTTCAGCCCATTACCGGCATATGGAAGAAACAGCAGTAAGCACAGGGAAATATCTGCTTCTAAATCCAAAACGCAGCTATCTAACAGAACGGTTGTCATTGTGTGCACTCAACTTCCAGAGTTAAACCCGTGTGTGGATTCAGCAGTCTGCAGAGACTTTCTCTGCAGAGTCCCAAAACAGGCGTTTTCAGCCCATTACCGGCATATGGAAGAAACAGCAGTAAGCACAGGGAAATATCTGCTTCTAAATCCAAAACGCAGCTATCTAACAGAACGGTTGTCAATGTGTGCACTCAACTTCCAGAGTTAAACCCGTGTGTGGATTCAGCAGTCTGCAGAGACTTTCTCTGCAGAGTCCCAAAACAGGCGTTTTCAGCCCATTACCGGCATATGGAAGAAACAGCAGTAAGCACAGGGAAATATCTGCTTCTAAATCCAAAACGCAGCTATCTAACAGAACGGTTGTCAATGTGTGCACTCAACTTCCAGAGTTAAACCCGTGTGTGGATTCAGCAGTCTGCAGAGACTTTCTCTGCAGAGTCCCAAAACAGGCGTTTTCAGCCCATTACCGGCATATGGAAGAAACAGCAGTAAGCACAGGGAAATATCTGCTTCTAAATCCAAAACGCAGCTATCTAACAGAACGGTTGTCAATGTGTGCACTCAACTTCCAGAGTTAAACCCGTGTGTGGATTCAGCAGTCTGCAGAGACTTTCTCTGCAGAGTCCCAAAACAGGCGTTTTCAGCCCATTACCGGCATATGGAAGAAACAGCAGTAAGCACAGGGAAATATCTGCTTCTAAATCCAAAACGCAGCTATCTAACAGAACGGTTGTCAATGTGTGCACTCAACTTCCAGAGTTAAACCCATGTGTGGATTCAGCAGTCTGCAAACACTTTCTCTGCAGAGTCCCAAAACAGGCGTTTTCAGCCCATTACCGGCATATGGAAGAAACAGCAGTAAGCACAGGGAAATATCTGCTTCTAAATCCAAAACGCAGCTATCTAACAGAACGGTTGTCAATGTGTGCACTCAACTTCCAGAGTTAAACCCGTGTGTGGATTCAGCAGTCTGCAGAGACTTTCTCTGCAGAGTCCCAAAACAGGCGTTTTCAGCCCATTACCGGCATATGGAAGAAACAGCAGTAAGCACAGGGAAATATCTGCTTCTAAATCCAAAACGCAGCTATCTAACAGAACGGTTGTCAATGTGTGCACTCAACTTCCAGAGTTAAACCCGTGTGTGGATTCAGCAGTCTGCAGAGACTTTCTCTGCAGAGTCCCAAAACAGGCGTTTTCAGCCCATTACCGGCATATGGAAGAAACAGCAGTAAGCACAGGGAAATATCTGCTTCTAAATCCAAAACGCAGCTATCTAACAGAACGGTTGTCAATGTGTGCACTCAACTTCCAGAGTTAAACCCGTGTGTGGATTCAGCAGTCTGCAGAGACTTTCTCTGCAGAGTCCCAAAACAGGCGTTTTCAGCCCATTACCGGCATATGGAAGAAACAGCAGTAAGCACAGGGAAATATCTGCTTCTAAATCCAAAACGCAGCTATCTAACAGAACGGTTGTCAATGTGTGCACTCAACTTCCAGAGTTAAACCCGTGTGTGGATTCAGCAGTCTGCAGAGACTTTCTCTGCAGAGTCCCAAAACAGGCGTTTTCAGCCCATTACCGGCATATGGAAGAAACAGCAGTAAGCACAGGGAAATATCTGCTTCTAAATCCAAAACGCAGCTATCTAACAGAACGGTTGTCAATGTGTGCACTCAACTTCCAGAGTTAAACCCGTGTGTGGATTCAGCAGTCTGCACAGACTTTCTCTGCAGAGTCCCAAAACAGGCGTTTTCAGCCCATTACCGGCATATGGAAGAAACAGCAGTAAGCACAGGGAAATATCTGCTTCTAAATCCAAAACGCAGCTATCTAACAGAACGGTAGTCAATGTGTGCACTCAACTTCCAGAGTTAAACCCGTGTGTGGATTCAGCAGTCTGCACAGACTTTCTCTGCAGAGTCCCAAAACAGGCGTTTTCAGCCCATTACCGGCATATGGAAGAAACAGCAGTAAGCACAGGGAAATATCTGCTTCTAAATCCAAAACGCAGCTATCTAACAGAACGGTAGTCAATGTGTGCACTCAACTTCCAGAGTTAAACCCGTGTGTGGATTCAGCAGTCTGCAGAGACTTTCTCTGCAGAGTCCCAAAACAGGCGTTTTCAGCCCATTACCGGCATATGGAAGAAACAGCAGTAAGCACAGGGAAATATCTGCTTCTAAATCCAAAACGCAGCTATCTAACAGAACGGTTGTCAATGTGTGCACTCAACTTCCAGAGTTAAACCCGTGTGTGGATTCAGCAGTCTGCAGAGACTTTCTCTGCAGAGTCCCAAAACAGGCGTTTTCAGCCCATTACCGGCATATGGAAGAAACAGCAGTAAGCACAGGGAAATATCTGCTTCTAAATCCAAAACGCAGCTATCTAACAGAACGGTTGTCAATGTGTGCACTCAACTTCCAGAGTTAAACCCGTGTGTGGATTCAGCAGTCTGCAGAGACTTTCTCTGCAGAGTCCCAAAACAGGCGTTTTCAGCCCATTACCGGCATATGGAAGAAACAGCAGTAAGCACAGGGAAATATCTGCTTCTAAATCCAAAACGCAGCTATCTAACAGAACGGTTGTCAATGTGTGCACTCAACTTCCAGAGTTAAACCCGTGTGTGGATTCAGCAGTCTGCAGAGACTTTCTCTGCAGAGTCCCAAAACAGGCGTTTTCAGCCCATTACCGGCATATGGAAGAAACAGCAGTAAGCACAGGGAAATATCTGCTTCTAAATCCAAAACGCAGCTATCTAACAGAACGGTTGTCAATGTGTGCACTCAACTTCCAGAGTTAAACCCGTGTGTGGATTCAGCAGTCTGCACAGACTTTCTCTGCAGAGTCCCAAAACAGGCGTTTTCAGCCCATTACCGGCATATGGAAGAAACAGCAGTAAGCACAGGGAAATATCTGCTTCTAAATCCAAAACGCAGCTATCTAACAGAACGGTAGTCAATGTGTGCACTCAACTTCCAGAGTTAAACCCGTGTGTGGATTCAGCAGTCTGCAGAGACTTTCTCTGCAGAGTCCCAAAACAGGCGTTTTCAGCCCATTACCGGCATATGGAAGAAACAGCAGTAAGCACAGGGAAATATCTGCTTCTAAATCCAAAACGCAGCTATCTAACAGAACGGTTGTCAATGTGTGCACTCAACTTCCAGAGTTAATCCGGTGTGTGGATTCAGCAGTCTGCAAACACTTTCTCTGCAGAGTCCCAAAACAGGCGTTTTCAGCCCATTACCGGCATATGGAAGAAACAGCAGTAAGCACAGGGAAATATCTGCTTCTAAATCCAAAACGCAGCTATCTAACAGAACGGTTGTCAATGTGTGCACTCAACTTCCAGAGTTAAACCCGTGTGTGGATTCGGCAGTCTGCAGAGACTTTCTCTGCAGAGTCCCAAAACAGGCGTTTTCAGCCCATTACCGGCATATGGAAGAAACAGCAGTAAGCACAGGGAAATATCTGCTTCTAAATCCAAAACGCAGCTATCTAACAGAACGGTTGTCAATGTGTGCACTCAACTTCCAGAGTTAAACCCGTGTGTGGATTCAGCAGTCTGCAGAGACTTTCTCTGCAGAGTCCCAAAACAGGCGTTTTCAGCCCATTACCGGCATATGGAAGAAACAGCAGTAAGCACAGGGAAATATCTGCTTCTAAATCCAAAACGCAGCTATCTAACAGAACGGTTGTCAATGTGTGCACTCAACTTCCAGAGTTAAACCCGTGTGTGGATTCGGCAGTCTGCAGAGACTTTCTCTGCAGAGTCCCAAAACAGGCGTTTTCAGCCCATTACCGGCATATGGAAGAAACAGCAGTAAGCACAGGGAAATATCTGCTTCTAAATCCAAAACGCAGCTATCTAACAGAACGGTTGTCATTGTGTGCACTCAACTTCCAGAGTTAAACCCGTGTGTGGATTCAGCAGTCTGCAGAGACTTTCTCTGCAGAGTCCCAAAACAGGCGTTTTCAGCCCATTACCGGCATATGGAAGAAACAGCAGTAAGCACAGGGAAATATCTGCTTCTAAATCCAAAACGCAGCTATCTAACAGAACGGTTGTCAATGTGTGCACTCAACTTCCAGAGTTAAACCCGTGTGTGGATTCAGCAGTCTGCAGAGACTTTCTCTGCAGAGTCCCAAAACAGGCGTTTTCAGCCCATTACCGGCATATGGAAGAAACAGCAGTAAGCACAGGGAAATATCTGCTTCTAAATCCAAAACGCAGCTATCTAACAGAACGGTTGTCAATGTGTGCACTCAACTTCCAGAGTTAAACCCGTGTGTGGATTCAGCAGTCTGCAGAGACTTTCTCTGCAGAGTCCCAAAACAGGCGTTTTCAGCCCATTACCGGCATATGGAAGAAACAGCAGTAAGCACAGGGAAATATCTGCTTCTAAATCCAAAACGCAGCTATCTAACAGAACGGTTGTCAATGTGTGCACTCAACTTCCAGAGTTAAACCCGTGTGTGGATTCAGCAGTCTGCACAGACTTTCTCTGCAGAGTCCCAAAACAGGCGTTTTCAGCCCATTACCGGCATATGGAATAAACAGCAGTAAGCACAGGGAAATATCTGCTTCTAAATCCAAAACGCAGCTATCTAACAGAACGGTAGTCAATGTGTGCACTCAACTTCCAGAGTTAAACCCGTGTGTGGATTCAGCAGTCTGCAGAGACTTTCTCTGCAGAGTCCCAAAACAGGCGTTTTCAGCCCATTACCGTCATATGGAAGAAACAGCAGTAAGCACAGGGAAATATCTGCTTCTAAATCCAAAACGCAGCTATCTAACAGAACGGTTGTCAATGTGTGCACTCAACTTCCAGAGTTAATCCGGTGTGTGGATTCAGCAGTCTGCAAACACTTTCTCTGCAGAGTCCCAAAACAGGCGTTTTCAGCCCATTACCGGCATATGGAAGAAACAGCAGTAAGCACAGGGAAATATCTGCTTCTAAATCCAAAACGCAGCTATCTAACAGAACGGTTGTCAATGTGTGCACTCAACTTCCAGAGTTAAACCCGTGTGTGGATTCGGCAGTCTGCAGAGACTTTCTCTGCAGAGTCCCAAAACAGGCGTTTTCAGCCCATTACCGGCATATGGAAGAAACAGCAGTAAGCACAGGGAAATATCTGCTTCTAAATCCAAAACGCAGCTATCTAACAGAACGGTTGTCAATGTGTGCACTCAACTTCCAGAGTTAAACCCGTGTGTGGATTCAGCAGTCTGCAGAGACTTTCTCTGCAGAGTCCCAAAACAGGCGTTTTCAGCCCATTACCGGCATATGGAAGAAACAGCAGTAAGCACAGGGAAATATCTGCTTCTAAATCCAAAACGCAGCTATCTAACAGAACGGTTGTCAATGTGTGCACTCAACTTCCAGAGTTAAACCCGTGTGTGGATTCGGCAGTCTGCAGAGACTTTCTCTGCAGAGTCCCAAAACAGGCGTTTTCAGCCCATTACCGGCATATGGAAGAAACAGCAGTAAGCACAGGGAAATATCTGCTTCTAAATCCAAAACGCAGCTATCTAACAGAACGGTTGTCATTGTGTGCACTCAACTTCCAGAGTTAAACCCGTGTGTGGATTCAGCAGTCTGCAGAGACTTTCTCTGCAGAGTCCCAAAACAGGCGTTTTCAGCCCATTACCGGCATATGGAAGAAACAGCAGTAAGCACAGGGAAATATCTGCTTCTAAATCCAAAACGCAGCTATCTAACAGAACGGTTGTCAATGTGTGCACTCAACTTCCAGAGTTAAACCCGTGTGTGGATTCAGCAGTCTGCAGAGACTTTCTCTGCAGAGTCCCAAAACAGGCGTTTTCAGCCCATTACCGGCATATGGAAGAAACAGCAGTAAGCACAGGGAAATATCTGCTTCTAAATCCAAAACGCAGCTATCTAACAGAACGGTTGTCAATGTGTGCACTCAACTTCCAGAGTTAAACCCGTGTGTGGATTCAGCAGTCTGCAGAGACTTTCTCTGCAGAGTCCCAAAACAGGCGTTTTCAGCCCATTACCGGCATATGGAAGAAACAGCAGTAAGCACAGGGAAATATCTGCTTCTAAATTCAAAACGCAGCTATCTAACAGAACGGTTGTCAATGTGTGCACTCAACTTCCAGAGTTAAACCGGTGTGTGGATTCAGCAGTCTGCAGAGACTTTCTCTGCAGAGTCCCAAAACAGGCGTTTTCAGCCCATTACCGGCATATGGAAGAAACAGCAGTAAGCACAGGGAAATATCTGCTTCTAAATCCAAAACGCAGCTATCTAACAGAACGGTTGTCAATGTGTGCACTCAACTTCCAGAGTTAAACCCGTGTGTGGATTCGGCAGTCTGCAGAGACTTTCTCTGCAGAGTCCCAAAACAGGCGTTTTCAGCCCATTACCGGCATATGGAAGAAACAGCAGTAAGCACAGGGAAATATCTGCTTCTAAATCCAAAACGCAGCTATCTAACAGAACGGTTGTCAATGTGTGCACTCAACTTCCAGAGTTAAACCCGTGTGTGGATTCAGCAGTCTGCAGAGACTTTCTCTGCAGAGTCCCAAAACAGGCGTTTTCAGCCCATTACCGGCATATGGAAGAAACAGCAGTAAGCACAGGGAAATATCTGCTTCTAAATCCAAAACGCAGCTATCTAACAGAACGGTTGTCAATGTGTGCACTCAACTTCCAGAGTTAAACCCGTGTGTGGATTCAGCAGTCTGCAGAGACTTTCTCTGCAGAGTCCCAAAACAGGCGTTTTCAGCCCATTACCGGCATATGGAAGAAGCAGCAGTAAGCACAGGGAAATATCTGCTTCTAAATCCAAAACGCAGCTATCTAACAGAACGGTTGTCAATGTGTGCACTCAACTTCCAGAGTTAAACCCATGTGTGGATTCAGCAGTCTGCAAACACTTTCTCTGCAGAGTCCCAAAACAGGCGTTTTCAGCCCATTACCGGCATATGGAAGAAACAGCAGTAAGCACAGGGAAATATCTGCTTCTAAATCCAAAACGCAGCTATCTAACAGAACGGTTGTCAATGTGTGCACTCAACTTCCAGAGTTAAACCCGTGTGTGGATTCAGCAGTCTGCAGAGACTTTCTCTGCAGAGTCCCAAAACAGGCGTTTTCAGCCCATTACCGGCATATGGAAGAAACAGCAGTAAGCACAGGGAAATATCTGCTTCTAAATCCAAAACGCAGCTATCTAACAGAACGGTTGTCAATGTGTGCACTCAACTTCCAGAGTTAAACCCGTGTGTGGATTCAGCAGTCTGCAGAGACTTTCTCTGCAGAGTCCCAAAACAGGCGTTTTCAGCCCATTACCGGCATATGGAAGAAACAGCAGTAAGCACAGGGAAATATCTGCTTCTAAATCCAAAACGCAGCTATCTAACAGAACGGTTGTCAATGTGTGCACTCAACTTCCAGAGTTAAACCCGTGTGTGGATTCAGCAGTCTGCAGAGACTTTCTCTGCAGAGTCCCAAAACAGGCGTTTTCAGCCCATTACCGGCATATGGAAGAAACAGCAGTAAGCACAGGGAAATATCTCACTTCTAAATCCAAAACGCAGCTATCTAACAGAACGGTTGTCAATGTGTGCACTCAACTTCCAGAGTTAAACCCGTGTGTGGATTCAGCAGTCTGCAGAGACTTTCTCTGCAGAGTCCCAAAACAGGCGTTTTCAGCCCATTACCGGCATAGGGAAGAAACAGCAGTAAGCACAGGGAAATATCTGCTTCTAAATCCAAAACGCAGCTATCTAACAGAACGGTTGTCAATGTGTGCACTCAACTTCCAGAGTTAAACGCGTGTGTGGATTCAGCAGTCTGCAGAGACTTTCTCTGCAGAGTCCCAAAACAGGCGTTTTCAGCCCATTACCGGCATAGGGAAGAAACAGCAGTAAGCACAGGGAAATATCTGCTTCTAAATCCAAAACGCAGCTATCTAACAGAACGGTTGTCAATGTGTGCACTCAACTTCCAGAGTTAAACCCGTGTGTGGATTCAGCAGTCTGCAGAGACTTTCTCTGCAGAGTCCCAAAACAGGCGTTTTCAGCCCATTACCGGCATATGGAAGAAACAGCAGTAAGCACAGGGAAATATCTGCTTCTAAATCCAAAACGCAGCTATCTAACAGAACGGTTGTCAATGTGTGCACTCAACTTCCAGAGTTAAACCCGTGTGTGGATTCAGCAGTCTGCAGAGACTTTCTCTGCAGAGTCCCAAAACAGGCGTTTTCAGCCCATTACCGGCATATGGAAGAAACAGCAGTAAGCACAGGGAAATATCTGCTTCTAAATCCAAAACGCAGCTATCTAACAGAACGGTTGTCAATGTGTGCACTCAACTTCCAGAGTTAAACCCGTGTGTGGATTCAGCAGTCTGCAGAGACTTTCTCTGCAGAGTCCCAAAACAGGCGTTTTCAGCCCATTACCGGCATATGGAAGAAACAGCAGTAAGCACAGGGAAATATCTGCTTCTAAATCCAAAACGCAGCTATCTAACAGAACGGTTGTCAATGTGTGCACTCAACTTCCAGAGTTAAACCCGTGTGTGGATTCAGCAGTCTGCAAACACTTTCTCTGCAGAGTCCCAAAACAGGCGTTTTCAGCCCATTACCGGCATATGGAAGAAACAGCAGTAAGCACAGGGAAATATCTGCTTCTAAATCCAAAACGCAGCTATCTAACAGAACGGTTGTCAATGTGTGCACTCAACTTCCAGAGTTAATCCGGTGTGTGGATTCAGCAGTCTGCAAACACTTTCTCTGCAGAGTCCCAAAACAGGCGTTTTCAGCCCATTACCGGCATATGGAAGAAACAGCAGTAAGCACAGGGAAATATCTGCTTCTAAATCCAAAACGCAGCTATCTAACAGAACGGTTGTCAATGTGTGCACTCAACTTCCAGAGTTAAACCCGTGTGTGGATTCGGCAGGCTGCAGAGACTTTCTCTGCAGAGTCCCAAAACAGGCGTTTTCAGCCCATTACCGGCATATGGAAGAAACAGCAGTAAGCACAGGGAAATATCTGCTTCTAAATCCAAAACGCAGCTATCTAACAGAACGGTTGTCAATGTGTGCACTCAACTTCCAGAGTTAAACCCGTGTGTGGATTCAGCAGTCTGCAGAGACTTTCTCTGCAGAGTCCCAAAACAGGCGTTTTCAGCCCATTACCGGCATATGGAAGAAACAGCAGTAAGCACAGGGAAATATCTGCTTCTAAATCCAAAACGCAGCTATCTATCAGAACGGTTGTCAATGTGTGCACTCAACTTCCAGAGTTAAACCCGTGTGTGGATTCGGCAGTCTGCAGAGACTTTCTCTGCAGAGTCCCAAAACAGGCGTTTTCAGCCCATTACCGGCATATGGAAGAAACAGCAGTAAGCACAGGGAAATATCTGCTTCTAAATCCAAAACGCAGCTATCTAACAGAACGGTTGTCATTGTGTGCACTCAACTTCCAGAGTTAAACCCGTGTGTGGATTCAGCAGTCTGCAGAGACTTTCTCTGCAGAGTCCCAAAACAGGCGTTTTCAGCCCATTACCGGCATATGGAAGAAACAGCAGTAAGCACAGGGAAATATCTGCTTCTAAATCCAAAACGCAGCTATCTAACAGAACGGTTGTCAATGTGTGCACTCAACTTCCAGAGTTAAACCCGTGTGTGGATTCAGCAGTCTGCAGAGACTTTCTCTGCAGAGTCCCAAAACAGGCGTTTTCAGCCCATTACCGGCATATGGAAGAAACAGCAGTAAGCACAGGGAAATATCTGCTTCTAAATCCAAAACGCAGCTATCTAACAGAACGGTTGTCAATGTGTGCACTCAACTTCCAGAGTTAAACCCGTGTGTGGATTCAGCAGTCTGCAGAGACTTTCTCTGCAGAGTCCCAAAACAGGCGTTTTCAGCCCATTACCGGCATATGGAAGAAACAGCAGTAAGCACAGGGAAATATCTGCTTCTAAATCCAAAACGCAGCTATCTAACAGAACGGTTGTCAATGTGTGCACTCAACTTCCATAGTTAAACCGGTGTGTGGATTCAGCAGTCTGCAGAGACTTTCTCTGCAGAGTCCCAAAACAGGCGTTTTCAGCCCATTACCGGCATATGGAAGAAACAGCAGTAAGCACAGGGAAATATCTGCTTCTAAATCCAAAACGCAGCTATCTAACAGAACGGTTGTCAATGTGTGCACTCAACTTCCAGAGTTAAACCCGTGTGTGGATTCGGCAGTCTTCAGAGACTTTCTCTGCAGAGTCCCAAAACAGGCGTTTTCAGACCATTACCGGCATATGGAAGAAACAGCAGTAAGCACAGGGAAATATCTGCTTCTAAATCCAAAACGCAGGTATCTAACAGAACGGTTGTCAATGTGTGCACTCAACTTCCAGAGTTAAACCCGTGTGTGGATTCAGCAGTCTGCAGAGACTTTCTCTGCAGAGTCCCAAAACAGGCGTTTTCAGCCCATTACCGGCATATGGAAGAAACAGCAGTAAGCACAGGGAAATATCTGCTTCTAAATCCAAAACGCAGCTATCTAACAGAACGGTTGTCAATGTGTGCACTCAACTTCCAGAGTTAAACCCGTGTGTGGATTCAGCAGTCTGCAGAGACATTCTCTGCAGAGTCCCAAAACAGGCGTTTTCAGCCCATTACCGGCATATGGAAGAAACAGCAGTAAGCACAGGGAAATATCTGCTTCTAAATCCAAAACGCAGCTATCTAACAGAACGGTTGTCAATGTGTGCACTCAACTTCCAGAGTTAAACCCGTGTGTGGATTCAGCAGTCTGCAGAGACTTTCTCTGCAGAGTCCCAAAACAGGCGTTTTCAGCCCATTACCGGCATATGGAAGAAACAGCAGTAAGCACAGGGAAATATCTGCTTCTAAATCCAAAACGCAGCTATCTAACAGAACGGTTGTCAATGTGTGCACTCAACTTCCAGAGTTAAACCCGTGTGTGGATTCGGCAGTCTGCAGAGACTTTCTCTGCAGAGTCCCAAAACAGGCGTTTTCAGCCCATTACCGGCATATGGAAGAAACAGCAGTAAGCACAGGGAAATATCTGCTTCTAAATCCAAAACGCAGCTATCTAACAGAACGGTTGTCAATGTGTGCACTCAACTTCCAGAGTTAAACCCGTGTGTGGATTCAGCAGTCTGCAGAGACTTTCTCTGCAGAGTCCCAAAACAGGCGTTTTCAGCCCATTACCGGCATATGGAAGAAACAGCAGTAAGCACAGGGAAATATCTGCTTCTAAATCCAAAACGCAGCTATCTAACAGAACGGTTGTCAATGTGTGCACTCAACTTCCAGAGTTAAACCCGTGTGTGGATTCAGCAGTCTGCAGAGACTTTCTCTGCAGAGTCCCAAAACAGGCGTTTTCAGCCCATTACCGGCATATGGAAGAAACAGCAGTAAGCACAGGGAAATATCTGCTTCTAAATCCAAAACGCAGCTATCTAACAGAACGGTTGTCAATGTGTGCACTCAACTTCCAGAGTTAAATCCGTGTGTGGATTCAGCAGTCTGCAGAGACTTTCTCTGCAGAGTCCCAAAACAGGCGTTTTCAGCCCATTACCGGCATATGGAAGAAACAGCAGTAAGCACAGGGAAATATCTGCTTCTAAATCCAAAACGCAGCTATCTAACAGAACGGTTGTCAATGTGTGCACTCAACTTCCAGAGTTAAACCCGTGTGTGGATTCAGCAGTCTGCAAACACTTTCTCTGCAGAGTCCCAAAACAGGCGTTTTCAGCCCATTACCGGCATATGGAAGAATCAGCAGTAAGCACATGGAAATATCTGCTTCTAAATCCAAAACGCAGCTATCTAACAGAACGGATGTCAATGTGTGCACTCAACTTCCAGAGTTAAACCCGTGTGTGGATTCAGCAGTCTGCAGAGACTTTCTCTGCAGAGTCCCAAAACAGGCGTTTTCAGCCCATTACCGGCATATGGAAGAAACAGCAGTAAGCACAGGGAAATATCTGCTTCTAAATCCAAAACGCAGCTATCTAACAGAACGGTTGTCAATGTGTGCACTCAACTTCCAGAGTTAAACCCGTGTGTGGATTCAGCAGTCTGCAGAGACTTTCTCTGCAGAGTCCCAAAACAGGCGTTTTCAGCCCATTACCGGCATATGGAAGAAACAGCAGTAAGCACAGGGAAATATCTGCTTCTAAATCCAAAACGCAGCTATCTAACAGAACGGTTGTCAATGTGTGCACTCAACTTCCAGAGTTAAACCCGTGTGTGGATTCAGCAGTCTGCAGAGACTTTCTCTGCAGAGTCCCAAAACAGGCGTTTTCAGCCCATTACCGGCATATGGAAGAAACAGCAGTAAGCACAGGGAAATATCTGCTTCTAAATCCAAAACGCAGCTATCTAACAGAACGGTTGTCAATGTGTGCACTCAACTTCCAGAGTTAAACCCGTGTGTGGATTCAGCAGTCTGCAAACACTTTCTCTGCAGAGTCCCAAAACAGGCGTTTTCAGCCCATTACCGGCATATGGAAGAAGCAGCAGTAAGCACAGGGAAATATCTGCTTCTAAATCCAAAACGCAGCTATCTAACAGAACGGTTGTCAATGTGTGCACTCAACTTCCAGAGTTAAACCCGTGTGTGGATTCAGCAGTCTGCAAACACTTTCTCTGCAGAGTCCCAAAACAGGCGTTTTCAGCCCATTACCGGCATATGGAAGATACAGCAGTAAGCACAGGGAAATATCTGCTTCTAAATCCAAAACGCAGCTATCTAACAGAACGGTTGTCAATGTGTGCACTCAACTTCCAGAGGTAAACCCGTGTGTGGATTCAGCAGTCTGCAAACACTTTCTCTGCAGAGTCCCAAAACAGGCGTTTTCAGCCCATTACCGGCATATGGAAGAAACAGCAGTAAGCACAGGGAAATATCTGCTTCTAAATCCAAAACGCAGCTATCTAACAGAACGGTTGTCAATGTGTGCACTCAACTTCCAGAGTTAAACCCGTGTGTGGATTCAGCAGTCTGCAAACACTTTCTCTGCAGAGTCCCAAAACAGGCGTTTTCAGCCCATTACCGGCATATGGAAGAAACAGCAGTAAGCACAGGGAAATATCTGCTTCTAAATCCAAAACGCAGCTATCTAACAGAACGGTTGTCAATGTGTGCACTCAACTTCCAGAGTTAAACCCGTGTGTGGATTCAGCAGTCTGCAGAGACTTTCTCTGCAGAGTCCCAAAACAGGCGTTTTCAGCCCATTACCGGCATATGGAAGAAACAGCAGTAAGCACAGGGAAATATCTGCTTCTAAATCCAAAACGCAGCTATCTAACAGAACGGTTGTCAATGTGTGCACTCAACTTCCAGAGTTAAACCCGTGTGTGGATTCGGCAGTCTGCAGAGACTTTCTCTGCAGAGTCCCAAAACAGGCGTTTTCAGCCCATTACCGGCATATGGAAGAAACAGCAGTAAGCACAGGGAAATATCTGCTTCTAAATCCAAAACGCAGCTATCTAACAGAACGGTTGTCATTGTGTGCACTCAACTTCCAGAGTTAAACCCGTGTGTGGATTCAGCAGTCTGCAGAGACTTTCTCTGCAGAGTCCCAAAACAGGCGTTTTCAGCCCATTACCGGCATATGGAAGAAACAGCAGTAAGCACAGGGAAATATCTGCTTCTAAATCCAAAACGCAGCTATCTAACAGAACGGTTGTCAATGTGTGCACTCAACTTCCAGAGTTAAACCCGTGTGTGGATTCAGCAGTCTGCAAACACTTTCTCTGCAGAGTGCCAAAACAGGCGTTTTCAGCCCATTACCGGCATATGGAAGAAACAGCAGTAAGCACAGGGAAATATCTGCTTCTAAATCCAAAACGCAGCTATCTAACAGAACGGTTGTCATTGTGTGCACTCAACTTCCAGAGTTAAACCCGTGTGTGGATTCAGCAGTCTGCAGAGACTTTCTCTGCAGAGTCCCAAAACAGGCGTTTTCAGCCCATTACCGGCATATGGAAGAAACAGCAGTAAGCACAGGGAAATATCTGCTTCTAAATCCAAAACGCAGCTATCTAACAGAACGGTTGTCAATGTGTGCACTCAACTTCCAGAGTTAAACCCGTGTGTGGATTCAGCAGTCTGCAAACACTTTCTCTGCAGAGTGCCAAAACAGGCGTTTTCAGCCCATTACCGGCATATGGAAGAAACAGCAGTAAGCACAGGGAAATATCTGCTTCTAAATCCAAAACGCAGCTATCTAACAGAACGGTTGTCAATGTGTGCACTCAACTTCCAGAGTTAAACCCGTGTGTGGATTCAGCAGTCTGCAGAGACTTTCTCTGCAGAGTCCCAAAACAGGCGTTTTCAGCCCATTACCGGCATATGGAAGAAACAGCAGTAAGCACAGGGAAATATCTGCTTCTAAATCCAAAACGCAGCTATCTAACAGAACGGTTGTCAATGTGTGCACTCAACTTCCAGAGTTAAACCCGTGTGTGGATTCAGCAGTCTGCAGAGACTTTCTCTGCAGAGTCCCAAAACAGGCGTTTTCAGCCCATTACCGGCATATGGAAGAAACAGCAGTAAGCACAGGGAAATATCTGCTTCTAAATCCAAAACGCAGCTATCTAACAGAACGGTTGTCAATGTGTGCACTCAACTTCCAGAGTTAAACCCGTGTGTGGATTCAGCAGTCTGCAAACACTTTCTCTGCAGAGTCCCAAAACAGGCGTTTTCAGCCCATTACCGGCATATGGAAGAAACAGCAGTAAGCACAGGGAAATATCTGCTTCTAAATCCAAAACGCAGCTATCTAACAGAACGGTTGTCAATGTGTGCACTCAACTTCCAGAGTTAAACCCGTGTGTGGATTCAGCAGTCTGCAGAGACTTTCTCTGCAGAGTCCCAAAACAGGCGTTTTCAGCCCATTACCGGCATATGGAAGAAGCAGCAGTAAGCACAGGGAAATATCTGCTTCTAAATCCAAAACGCAGCTATCTAACAGAACGGTTGTCAATGTGTGCACTCAACTTCCAGAGTTAAACCCATGTGTGGATTCAGCAGTCTGCAAACACTTTCTCTGCAGAGTCCCAAAACAGGCGTTTTCAGCCCATTACCGGCATATGGAAGAAACAGCAGTAAGCACAGGGAAATATCTGCTTCTAAATCCAAAACGCAGCTATCTAACAGAACGGTTGTCAATGTGTGCACTCAACTTCCAGAGTTAAACCCGTGTGTGGATTCAGCAGTCTGCAGAGACTTTCTCTGCAGAGTCCCAAAACAGGCGTTTTCAGCCCATTACCGGCATATGGAAGAAACAGCAGTAAGCACAGGGAAATATCTGCTTCTAAATCCAAAACGCAGCTATCTAACAGAACGGTTGTCAATGTGTGCACTCAACTTCCAGAGTTAAACCCGTGTGTGGATTCAGCAGTCTGCAGAGACTTTCTCTGCAGAGTCCCAAAACAGGCGTTTTCAGCCCATTACCGGCATATGGAAGAAACAGCAGTAAGCACAGGGAAATATCTGCTTCTAAATCCAAAACGCAGCTATCTAACAGAACGGTTGTCAATGTGTGCACTCAACTTCCAGAGTTAAACCCGTGTGTGGATTCAGCAGTCTGCAGAGACTTTCTCTGCAGAGTCCCAAAACAGGCGTTTTCAGCCCATTACCGGCATATGGAAGAAACAGCAGTAAGCACAGGGAAATATCTGCTTCTAAATCCAAAACGCAGCTATCTAACAGAACGGTTGTCAATGTGTGCACTCAACTTCCAGAGTTAAACCCGTGTGTGGATTCAGCAGTCTGCAGAGACTTTCTCTGCAGAGTCCCAAAACAGGCGTTTTCAGCCCATTACCGGCATATGGAAGAAACAGCAGTAAGCACAGGGAAATATCTGCTTCTAAATCCAAAACGCAGGTATCTAACAGAACGGTTGTCAATGTGTGCACTCAACTTCCAGAGTTAAACCCGTGTGTGGATTCGGCAGTCTTCAGAGACTTTCTCTGCAGAGTCCCAAAACAGGCGTTTTCAGCCCATTACCGGCATATGGAAGAAACAGCAGTAAGCACAGGGAAATATCTGCTTCTAAATCCAAAACGCAGCTATCTAACAGAACGGTTGTCAATGTGTGCACTCAACTTCCAGAGTTAAACCCGTGTGTGGATTCAGCAGTCTGCAAACACTTTCTCTGCAGAGTCCCAAAACAGGCGTTTTCAGCCCATTACCGGCATATGGAAGAAACAGCAGTAAGCACAGGGAAATATCTGCTTCTAAATCCAAAACGCAGCTATCTAACAGAACGGTTGTCAATGTGTGCACTCAACTTCCAGAGTTAAACCCGTGTGTGGATTCAGCAGTCTGCAGAGACTTTCTCTGCAGAGTCCCAAAACAGGCGTTTTCAGCCCATTACCGGCATATGGAAGAAGCAGCAGTAAGCACAGGGAAATATCTGCTTCTAAATCCAAAACGCAGCTATCTAACAGAACGGTTGTCAATGTGTGCACTCAACTTCCAGAGTTAAACCCATGTGTGGATTCAGCAGTCTGCAAACACTTTCTCTGCAGAGTCCCAAAACAGGCGTTTTCAGCCCATTACCGGCATATGGAAGAAACAGCAGTAAGCACAGGGAAATATCTGCTTCTAAATCCAAAACGCAGCTATCTAACAGAACGGTTGTCAATGTGTGCACTCAACTTCCAGAGTTAAACCCGTGTGTGGATTCAGCAGTCTGCAGAGACTTTCTCTGCAGAGTCCCAAAACAGGCGTTTTCAGCCCATTACCGGCATATGGAAGAAACAGCAGTAAGCACAGGGAAATATCTGCTTCTAAATCCAAAACGCAGCTATCTAACAGAACGGTTGTCAATGTGTGCACTCAACTTCCAGAGTTAAACCCGTGTGTGGATTCAGCAGTCTGCAGAGACTTTCTCTGCAGAGTCCCAAAACAGGCGTTTTCAGTCCATTACCGGCATAGGGAAGAAACAGCAGTAAGCACAGGGAAATATCTGCTTCTAAATCCAAAACGCAGCTATCTAACAGAACGGTTGTCAATGTGTGCACTCAACTTCCAGAGTTAAACCCGTGTGTGGATTCAGCAGTCTGCAGAGACTTTCTCTGCAGAGTCCCAAAACAGGCGTTTTCAGCCCATTACCGGCATATGGAAGAAACAGCAGTAAGCACAGGGAAATATCTGCTTCTAAATCCAAAACGCAGCTATCTAACAGAACGGTTGTCAATGTGTGCACTCAACTTCCAGAGTTAAACCCGTGTGTGGATTCAGCAGTCTGCAGAGACTTTCTCTGCAGAGTCCCAAAACAGGCGTTTTCAGCCCATTACCGGCATATGGAAGAAACAGCAGTAAGCACAGGGAAATATCTGCTTCTAAATCCAAAACGCAGCTATCTAACAGAACGGTTGTCAATGTGTGCACTCAACTTCCAGAGTTAAACCCGTGTGTGGATTCAGCAGTCTGCAGAGACTTTCTCTGCAGAGTCCCAAAACAGGCGTTTTCAGCCCATTACCGGCATATGGAAGAAACAGCAGTAAGCACAGGGAAATATCTGCTTCTAAATCCAAAACGCAGCTATCTGACAGAACGGTTGTCAATGTGTGCACTCAACTTCCAGAGTTAAACCCGTGTGTGGATTCAGCAGTCTGCAGAGACTTTCTCTGCAGAGTCCCAAAACAGGCGTTTTCAGCCCATTACCGGCATATGGAAGAAACAGCAGTAAGCACAGGGAAATATCTGCTTCTAAATCCAAAACGCAGCTATCTAACAGAACGGTTGTCAATGTGTGCACTCAACTTCCAGAGTTAAACCCGTGTGTGGATTCAGCAGTCTGCAGAGACTTTCTCTGCAGAGTCCCAAAACAGGCGTTTTCAGCCCATTACCGGCATATGGAAGAAACAGCAGTAAGCACAGGGAAATATCTGCTTCTAAATCCAAAACGCAGCTATCTAACAGAACGGTTGTCAATGTGTGCACTCAACTTCCAGAGTTAAACCCGTGTGTGGATTCAGCAGTCTGCAGAGACTTTCTCTGCAGAGTCCCAAAACAGGCGTTTTCAGCCCATTACCGGCATATGGAAGAAACAGCAGTAAGCACAGGGAAATATCTGCTTCTAAATCCAAAACGCAGCTATCTAACAGAACGGTTGTCAATGTGTGCACTCAACTTCCAGAGTTAAACCCGTGTGTGGATTCAGCAGTCTGCAGAGACTTTCTCTGCAGAGTCCCAAAACAGGCGTTTTCAGCCCATTACCGGCATATGGAAGAAACAGCAGTAAGCACAGGGAAATATCTGCTTCTAAATCCAAAACGCAGCTATCTAACAGAACGGTTGTCAATGTGTGCACTCAACTTCCAGAGTTAAACCCGTGTGTGGATTCAGCAGTCTGCAGAGACTTTCTCTGCAGAGTCCCAAAACAGGCGTTTTCAGCCCATTACCGGCATATGGAAGAAACAGCAGTAAGCACAGGGAAATATCTGCTTCTAAATCCAAAACGCAGCTATCTAACAGAACGGTTGTCAATGTGTGCACTCAACTTCCAGAGTTAAACCCGTGTGTGGATTCAGCAGTCTGCACAGACTTTCTCTGCAGAGTCCCAAAACAGGCGTTTTCAGCCCATTACCGGCATATGGAAGAAACAGCAGTAAGCACAGGGAAATATCTGCTTCTAAATCCAAAACGCAGCTATCTAACAGAACGGTAGTCAATGTGTGCACTCAACTTCCAGAGTTAAACCCGTGTGTGGATTCAGCAGTCTGCACAGACTTTCTCTGCAGAGTCCCAAAACAGGCGTTTTCAGCCCATTACCGGCATATGGAAGAAACAGCAGTAAGCACAGGGAAATATCTGCTTCTAAATCCAAAACGCAGCTATCTAACAGAACGGTAGTCAATGTGTGCACTCAACTTCCAGAGTTAAACCCGTGTGTGGATTCAGCAGTCTGCAGAGACTTTCTCTGCAGAGTCCCAAAACAGGCGTTTTCAGCCCATTACCGGCATATGGAAGAAACAGCAGTAAGCACAGGGAAATATCTGCTTCTAAATCCAAAACGCAGCTATCTAACAGAACGGTTGTCAATGTGTGCACTCAACTTCCAGAGTTAAACCCGTGTGTGGATTCAGCAGTCTGCAGAGACTTTCTCTGCAGAGTCCCAAAACAGGCGTTTTCAGCCCATTACCGGCATATGGAAGAAACAGCAGTAAGCACAGGGAAATATCTGCTTCTAAATCCAAAACGCAGCTATCTAACAGAACGGTTGTCAATGTGTGCACTCAACTTCCAGAGTTAAACCCGTGTGTGGATTCAGCAGTCTGCAGAGACTTTCTCTGCAGAGTCCCAAAACAGGCGTTTTCAGCCCATTACCGGCATATGGAAGAAACAGCAGTAAGCACAGGGAAATATCTGCTTCTAAATCCAAAACGCAGCTATCTAACAGAACGGTTGTCAATGTGTGCACTCAACTTCCAGAGTTAAACCCGTGTGTGGATTCAGCAGTCTGCAGAGACTTTCTCTGCAGAGTCCCAAAACAGGCGTTTTCAGCCCATTACCGGCATATGGAAGAAACAGCAGTAAGCACAGGGAAATATCTGCTTCTAAATCCAAAACGCAGCTATCTAACAGAACGGTTGTCAATGTGTGCACTCAACTTCCAGAGTTAAACCCGTGTGTGGATTCAGCAGTCTGCACAGACTTTCTCTGCAGAGTCCCAAAACAGGCGTTTTCAGCCCATTACCGGCATATGGAAGAAACAGCAGTAAGCACAGGGAAATATCTGCTTCTAAATCCAAAACGCAGCTATCTAACAGAACGGTAGTCAATGTGTGCACTCAACTTCCAGAGTTAAACCCGTGTGTGGATTCAGCAGTCTGCAGAGACTTTCTCTGCAGAGTCCCAAAACAGGCGTTTTCAGCCCATTACCGGCATATGGAAGAAACAGCAGTAAGCACAGGGAAATATCTGCTTCTAAATCCAAAACGCAGCTATCTAACAGAACGGTTGTCAATGTGTGCACTCAACTTCCAGAGTTAATCCGGTGTGTGGATTCAGCAGTCTGCAAACACTTTCTCTGCAGAGTCCCAAAACAGGCGTTTTCAGCCCATTACCGGCATATGGAAGAAACAGCAGTAAGCACAGGGAAATATCTGCTTCTAAATTCAAAACGCAGCTATCTAACAGAACGGTTGTCAATGTGTGCACTCAACTTCCAGAGTTAAACCCGTGTGTGGATTCGGCAGTCTGCAGAGACTTTCTCTGCAGAGTCCCAAAACAGGCGTTTTCAGCCCATTACCGGCATATGGAAGAAACAGCAGTAAGCACAGGGAAATATCTGCTTCTAAATCCAAAACGCAGCTATCTAACAGAACGGTTGTCAATGTGTGCACTCAACTTCCAGAGTTAAACCCGTGTGTGGATTCGGCAGTCTGCAGAGACTTTCTCTGCAGAGTCCCAAAACAGGCGTTTTCAGCCCATTACCGGCATATGGAAGAAACAGCAGTAAGCACAGGGAAATATCTGCTTCTAAATCCAAAACGCAGCTATCTAACAGAACGGTTGTCATTGTGTGCACTCAACTTCCAGAGTTAAACCCGTGTGTGGATTCAGCAGTCTGCAGAGACTTTCTCTGCAGAGTCCCAAAACAGGCGTTTTCAGCCCATTACCGGCATATGGAAGAAACAGCAGTAAGCACAGGGAAATATCTGCTTCTAAATCCAAAACGCAGCTATCTAACAGAACGGTTGTCAATGTGTGCACTCAACTTCCAGAGTTAAACCCGTGTGTGGATTCAGCAGTCTGCAGAGACTTTCTCTGCAGAGTCCCAAAACAGGCGTTTTCAGCCCATTACCGGCATATGGAAGAAACAGCAGTAAGCACAGGGAAATATCTGCTTCTAAATCCAAAACGCAGCTATCTAACAGAACGGTTGTCAATGTGTGCACTCAACTTCCAGAGTTAAACCCGTGTGTGGATTCAGCAGTCTGCAGAGACTTTCTCTGCAGAGTCCCAAAACAGGCGTTTTCAGCCCATTACCGGCATATGGAAGAAACAGCAGTAAGCACAGGGAAATATCTGCTTCTAAATCCAAAACGCAGCTATCTAACAGAACGGTTGTCAATGTGTGCACTCAACTTCCAGAGTTAAACCCGTGTGTGGATTCAGCAGTCTGCAGAGACTTTCTCTGCAGAGTCCCAAAACAGGCGTTTTCAGCCCATTACCGGCATATGGAAGAAACAGCAGTAAGCACAGGGAAATATCTGCTTCTAAATCCAAAACGCAGCTATCTAACAGAACGGTTGTCAATGTGTGCACTCAACTTCCAGAGTTAAACCCGTGTGTGGATTCAGCAGTCTGCAGAGACTTTCTCTGCAGAGTCCCAAAACAGGCGTTTTCAGCCCATTACCGGCATATGGAAGAAACAGCAGTAAGCACAGGGAAATATCTGCTTCTAAATCCAAAACGCAGCTATCTAACAGAACGGTTGTCAATGTGTGCACTCAACTTCCAGAGTTAAACCCGTGTGTGGATTCAGCAGTCTGCACAGACTTTCTCTGCAGAGTCCCAAAACAGGCGTTTTCAGCCCATTACCGGCATATGGAAGAAACAGCAGTAAGCACAGGGAAATATCTGCTTCTAAATCCAAAACGCAGCTATCTAACAGAACGGTTGTCATTGTGTGCACTCAACTTCCAGAGTTAAACCCGTGTGTGGATTCAGCAGTCTGCAGAGACTTTCTCTGCAGAGTCCCAAAACAGGCGTTTTCAGCCCATTACCGGCATATGGAAGAAACAGCAGTAAGCACAGGGAAATATCTGCTTCTAAATCCAAAACGCAGCTATCTAACAGAACGGTTGTCAATGTGTGCACTCAACTTCCAGAGTTAAACCCGTGTGTGGATTCAGCAGTCTGCAGAGACTTTCTCTGCAGAGTCCCAAAACAGGCGTTTTCAGCCCATTACCGGCATATGGAAGAAACAGCAGTAAGCACAGGGAAATATCTGCTTCTAAATCCAAAACGCAGCTATCTAACAGAACGGTTGTCAATGTGTGCACTCAACTTCCAGAGTTAATCCGGTGTGTGGATTCAGCAGTCTGCAAACACTTTCTCTGCAGAGTCCCAAAACAGGCGTTTTCAGCCCATTACCGGCATATGGAAGAAACAGCAGTAAGCACAGGGAAATATCTGCTTCTAAATCCAAAACGCAGCTATCTAACAGAACGGTTGTCAATGTGTGCACTCAACTTCCAGAGTTAAACCCGTGTGTGGATTCGGCAGTCTGCAGAGACTTTCTCTGCAGAGTCCCAAAACAGGCGTTTTCAGCCCATTACCGGCATATGGAAGAAACAGCAGTAAGCACAGGGAAATATCTGCTTCTAAATCCAAAACGCAGCTATCTAACAGAACGGTTGTCAATGTGTGCACTCAACTTCCAGAGTTAAACCCGTGTGTGGATTCGGCAGTCTGCAGAGACTTTCTCTGCAGAGTCCCAAAACAGGCGTTTTCAGCCCATTACCGGCATATGGAAGAAACAGCAGTAAGCACAGGGAAATATCTGCTTCTAAATCCAAAACGCAGCTATCTAACAGAACGGTTGTCATTGTGTGCACTCAACTTCCAGAGTTAAACCCGTGTGTGGATTCAGCAGTCTGCAGAGACTTTCTCTGCAGAGTCCCAAAACAGGCGTTTTCAGCCCATTACCGGCATATGGAAGAAACAGCAGTAAGCACAGGGAAATATCTGCTTCTAAATCCAAAACGCAGCTATCTAACAGAACGGTTGTCAATGTGTGCACTCAACTTCCAGAGTTAAACCCGTGTGTGGATTCAGCAGTCTGCAGAGACTTTCTCTGCAGAGTCCCAAAACAGGCGTTTTCAGCCCATTACCGGCATATGGAAGAAACAGCAGTAAGCACAGGGAAATATCTGCTTCTAAATCCAAAACGCAGCTATCTAACAGAACGGTTGTCAATGTGTGCACTCAACTTCCAGAGTTAAACCCGTGTGTGGATTCAGCAGTCTGCAGAGACTTTCTCTGCAGAGTCCCAAAACAGGCGTTTTCAGCCCATTACCGGCATATGGAAGAAACAGCAGTAAGCACAGGGAAATATCTGCTTCTAAATCCAAAACGCAGCTATCTAACAGAACGGTTGTCAATGTGTGCACTCAACTTCCAGAGTTAAACCCGTGTGTGGATTCAGCAGTCTGCACAGACTTTCTCTGCAGAGTCCCAAAACAGGCGTTTTCAGCCCATTACCGGCATATGGAATAAACAGCAGTAAGCACAGGGAAATATCTGCTTCTAAATCCAAAACGCAGCTATCTAACAGAACGGTAGTCAATGTGTGCACTCAACTTCCAGAGTTAAACCCGTGTGTGGATTCAGCAGTCTGCAGAGACTTTCTCTGCAGAGTCCCAAAACAGGCGTTTTCAGCCCATTACCGGCATATGGAAGAAACAGCAGTAAGCACAGGGAAATATCTGCTTCTAAATCCAAAACGCAGCTATCTAACAGAACGGTTGTCAATGTGTGCACTCAACTTCCAGAGTTAATCCGGTGTGTGGATTCAGCAGTCTGCAAACACTTTCTCTGCAGAGTCCCAAAACAGGCGTTTTCAGCCCATTACCGGCATATGGAAGAAACAGCAGTAAGCACAGGGAAATATCTGCTTCTAAATCCAAAACGCAGCTATCTAACAGAACGGTTGTCAATGTGTGCACTCAACTTCCAGAGTTAAACCCGTGTGTGGATTCGGCAGTCTGCAGAGACTTTCTCTGCAGAGTCCCAAAACAGGCGTTTTCAGCCCATTACCGGCATATGGAAGAAACAGCAGTAAGCACAGGGAAATATCTGCTTCTAAATCCAAAACGCAGCTATCTAACAGAACGGTTGTCAATGTGTGCACTCAACTTCCAGAGTTAAACCCGTGTGTGGATTCAGCAGTCTGCAGAGACTTTCTCTGCAGAGTCCCAAAACAGGCGTTTTCAGCCCATTACCGGCATATGGAAGAAACAGCAGTAAGCACAGGGAAATATCTGCTTCTAAATCCAAAACGCAGCTATCTAACAGAACGGTTGTCAATGTGTGCACTCAACTTCCAGAGTTAAACCCGTGTGTGGATTCGGCAGTCTGCAGAGACTTTCTCTGCAGAGTCCCAAAACAGGCGTTTTCAGCCCATTACCGGCATATGGAAGAAACAGCAGTAAGCACAGGGAAATATCTGCTTCTAAATCCAAAACGCAGCTATCTAACAGAACGGTTGTCATTGTGTGCACTCAACTTCCAGAGTTAAACCCGTGTGTGGATTCAGCAGTCTGCAGAGACTTTCTCTGCAGAGTCCCAAAACAGGCGTTTTCAGCCCATTACCGGCATATGGAAGAAACAGCAGTAAGCACAGGGAAATATCTGCTTCTAAATCCAAAACGCAGCTATCTAACAGAACGGTTGTCAATGTGTGCACTCAACTTCCAGAGTTAAACCCGTGTGTGGATTCAGCAGTCTGCAGAGACTTTCTCTGCAGAGTCCCAAAACAGGCGTTTTCAGCCCATTACCGGCATATGGAAGAAACAGCAGTAAGCACAGGGAAATATCTGCTTCTAAATCCAAAACGCAGCTATCTAACAGAACGGTTGTCAATGTGTGCACTCAACTTCCAGAGTTAAACCCGTGTGTGGATTCAGCAGTCTGCAGAGACTTTCTCTGCAGAGTCCCAAAACAGGCGTTTTCAGCCCATTACCGGCATATGGAAGAAACAGCAGTAAGCACAGGGAAATATCTGCTTCTAAATTCAAAACGCAGCTATCTAACAGAACGGTTGTCAATGTGTGCACTCAACTTCCAGAGTTAAACCGGTGTGTGGATTCAGCAGTCTGCAGAGACTTTCTCTGCAGAGTCCCAAAACAGGCGTTTTCAGCCCATTACCGGCATATGGAAGAAACAGCAGTAAGCACAGGGAAATATCTGCTTCTAAATCCAAAACGCAGCTATCTAACAGAACGGTTGTCAATGTGTGCACTCAACTTCCAGAGTTAAACCCGTGTGTGGATTCGGCAGTCTGCAGAGACTTTCTCTGCAGAGTCCCAAAACAGGCGTTTTCAGCCCATTACCGGCATATGGAAGAAACAGCAGTAAGCACAGGGAAATATCTGCTTCTAAATCCAAAACGCAGCTATCTAACAGAACGGTTGTCAATGTGTGCACTCAACTTCCAGAGTTAAACCCGTGTGTGGATTCAGCAGTCTGCAGAGACTTTCTCTGCAGAGTCCCAAAACAGGCGTTTTCAGCCCATTACCGGCATATGGAAGAAACAGCAGTAAGCACAGGGAAATATCTGCTTCTAAATCCAAAACGCAGCTATCTAACAGAACGGTTGTCAATGTGTGCACTCAACTTCCAGAGTTAAACCCGTGTGTGGATTCAGCAGTCTGCAGAGACTTTCTCTGCAGAGTCCCAAAACAGGCGTTTTCAGCCCATTACCGGCATATGGAAGAAGCAGCAGTAAGCACAGGGAAATATCTGCTTCTAAATCCAAAACGCAGCTATCTAACAGAACGGTTGTCAATGTGTGCACTCAACTTCCAGAGTTAAACCCATGTGTGGATTCAGCAGTCTGCAAACACTTTCTCTGCAGAGTCCCAAAACAGGCGTTTTCAGCCCATTACCGGCATATGGAAGAAACAGCAGTAAGCACAGGGAAATATCTGCTTCTAAATCCAAAACGCAGCTATCTAACAGAACGGTTGTCAATGTGTGCACTCAACTTCCAGAGTTAAACCCGTGTGTGGATTCAGCAGTCTGCAGAGACTTTCTCTGCAGAGTCCCAAAACAGGCGTTTTCAGCCCATTACCGGCATATGGAAGAAACAGCAGTAAGCACAGGGAAATATCTGCTTCTAAATCCAAAACGCAGCTATCTAACAGAACGGTTGTCAATGTGTGCACTCAACTTCCAGAGTTAAACCCGTGTGTGGATTCAGCAGTCTGCAGAGACTTTCTCTGCAGAGTCCCAAAACAGGCGTTTTCAGCCCATTACCGGCATATGGAAGAAACAGCAGTAAGCACAGGGAAATATCTGCTTCTAAATCCAAAACGCAGCTATCTAACAGAACGGTTGTCAATGTGTGCACTCAACTTCCAGAGTTAAACCCGTGTGTGGATTCAGCAGTCTGCAGAGACTTTCTCTGCAGAGTCCCAAAACAGGCGTTTTCAGCCCATTACCGGCATATGGAAGAAACAGCAGTAAGCACAGGGAAATATCTCACTTCTAAATCCAAAACGCAGCTATCTAACAGAACGGTTGTCAATGTGTGCACTCAACTTCCAGAGTTAAACCCGTGTGTGGATTCAGCAGTCTGCAGAGACTTTCTCTGCAGAGTCCCAAAACAGGCGTTTTCAGCCCATTACCGGCATAGGGAAGAAACAGCAGTAAGCACAGGGAAATATCTGCTTCTAAATCCAAAACGCAGCTATCTAACAGAACGGTTGTCAATGTGTGCACTCAACTTCCAGAGTTAAACGCGTGTGTGGATTCAGCAGTCTGCAGAGACTTTCTCTGCAGAGTCCCAAAACAGGCGTTTTCAGCCCATTACCGGCATAGGGCAGAAACAGCAGTAAGCACAGGGAAATATCTGCTTCTAAATCCAAAACGCAGCTATCTAACAGAACGGTTGTCAATGTGTGCACTCAACTTCCAGAGTTAAACCCGTGTGTGGATTCAGCAGTCTGCAGAGACTTTCTCTGCAGAGTCCCAAAACAGGCGTTTTCAGCCCATTACCGGCATATGGAAGAAACAGCAGTAAGCACAGGGAAATATCTGCTTCTAAATCCAAAACGCAGCTATCTAACAGAACGGTTGTCAATGTGTGCACTCAACTTCCAGAGTTAAACCCGTGTGTGGATTCAGCAGTCTGCAGAGACTTTCTCTGCAGAGTCCCAAAACAGGCGTTTTCAGCCCATTACCGGCATATGGAAGAAACAGCAGTAAGCACAGGGAAATATCTGCTTCTAAATCCAAAACGCAGCTATCTAACAGAACGGTTGTCAATGTGTGCACTCAACTTCCAGAGTTAAACCCGTGTGTGGATTCAGCAGTCTGCAGAGACTTTCTCTGCAGAGTCCCAAAACAGGCGTTTTCAGCCCATTACCGGCATATGGAAGAAACAGCAGTAAGCACAGGGAAATATCTGCTTCTAAATCCAAAACGCAGCTATCTAACAGAACGGTTGTCAATGTGTGCACTCAACTTCCAGAGTTAAACCCGTGTGTGGATTCAGCAGTCTGCAAACACTTTCTCTGCAGAGTCCCAAAACAGGCGTTTTCAGCCCATTACCGGCATATGGAAGAAACAGCAGTAAGCACAGGGAAATATCTGCTTCTAAATCCAAAACGCAGCTATCTAACAGAACGGTTGTCAATGTGTGCACTCAACTTCCAGAGTTAATCCGGTGTGTGGATTCAGCAGTCTGCAAACACTTTCTCTGCAGAGTCCCAAAACAGGCGTTTTCAGCCCATTACCGGCATATGGAAGAAACAGCAGTAAGCACAGGGAAATATCTGCTTCTAAATCCAAAACGCAGCTATCTAACAGAACGGTTGTCAATGTGTGCACTCAACTTCCAGAGTTAAACCCGTGTGTGGATTCGGCAGGCTGCAGAGACTTTCTCTGCAGAGTCCCAAAACAGGCGTTTTCAGCCCATTACCGGCATATGGAAGAAACAGCAGTAAGCACAGGGAAATATCTGCTTCTAAATCCAAAACGCAGCTATCTAACAGAACGGTTGTCAATGTGTGCACTCAACTTCCAGAGTTAAACCCGTGTGTGGATTCAGCAGTCTGCAGAGACTTTCTCTGCAGAGTCCCAAAACAGGCGTTTTCAGCCCATTACCGGCATATGGAAGAAACAGCAGTAAGCACAGGGAAATATCTGCTTCTAAATCCAAAACGCAGCTATCTATCAGAACGGTTGTCAATGTGTGCACTCAACTTCCAGAGTTAAACCCGTGTGTGGATTCGGCAGTCTGCAGAGACTTTCTCTGCAGAGTCCCAAAACAGGCGTTTTCAGCCCATTACCGGCATATGGAAGAAACAGCAGTAAGCACAGGGAAATATCTGCTTCTAAATCCAAAACGCAGCTATCTAACAGAACGGTTGTCATTGTGTGCACTCAACTTCCAGAGTTAAACCCGTGTGTGGATTCAGCAGTCTGCAGAGACTTTCTCTGCAGAGTCCCAAAACAGGCGTTTTCAGCCCATTACCGGCATATGGAAGAAACAGCAGTAAGCACAGGGAAATATCTGCTTCTAAATCCAAAACGCAGCTATCTAACAGAACGGTTGTCAATGTGTGCACTCAACTTCCAGAGTTAAACCCGTGTGTGGATTCAGCAGTCTGCAGAGACTTTCTCTGCAGAGTCCCAAAACAGGCGTTTTCAGCCCATTACCGGCATATGGAAGAAACAGCAGTAAGCACAGGGAAATATCTGCTTCTAAATCCAAAACGCAGCTATCTAACAGAACGGTTGTCAATGTGTGCACTCAACTTCCAGAGTTAAACCCGTGTGTGGATTCAGCAGTCTGCAGAGACTTTCTCTGCAGAGTCCCAAAACAGGCGTTTTCAGCCCATTACCGGCATATGGAAGAAACAGCAGTAAGCACAGGGAAATATCTGCTTCTAAATCCAAAACGCAGCTATCTAACAGAACGGTTGTCAATGTGTGCACTCAACTTCCATAGTTAAACCGGTGTGTGGATTCAGCAGTCTGCAGAGACTTTCTCTGCAGAGTCCCAAAACAGGCGTTTTCAGCCCATTACCGGCATATGGAAGAAACAGCAGTAAGCACAGGGAAATATCTGCTTCTAAATCCAAAACGCAGCTATCTAACAGAACGGTTGTCAATGTGTGCACTCAACTTCCAGAGTTAAACCCGTGTGTGGATTCGGCAGTCTTCAGAGACTTTCTCTGCAGAGTCCCAAAACAGGCGTTTTCAGACCATTACCGGCATATGGAAGAAACAGCAGTAAGCACAGGGAAATATCTGCTTCTAAATCCAAAACGCAGGTATCTAACAGAACGGTTGTCAATGTGTGCACTCAACTTCCAGAGTTAAACCCGTGTGTGGATTCAGCAGTCTGCAGAGACTTTCTCTGCAGAGTCCCAAAACAGGCGTTTTCAGCCCATTACCGGCATATGGAAGAAACAGCAGTAAGCACAGGGAAATATCTGCTTCTAAATCCAAAACGCAGCTATCTAACAGAACGGTTGTCAATGTGTGCACTCAACTTCCAGAGTTAAACCCGTGTGTGGATTCAGCAGTCTGCAGAGACATTCTCTGCAGAGTCCCAAAACAGGCGTTTTCAGCCCATTACCGGCATATGGAAGAAACAGCAGTAAGCACAGGGAAATATCTGCTTCTAAATCCAAAACGCAGCTATCTAACAGAACGGTTGTCAATGTGTGCACTCAACTTCCAGAGTTAAACCCGTGTGTGGATTCAGCAGTCTGCAGAGACTTTCTCTGCAGAGTCCCAAAACAGGCGTTTTCAGCCCATTACCGGCATATGGAAGAAACAGCAGTAAGCACAGGGAAATATCTGCTTCTAAATCCAAAACGCAGCTATCTAACAGAACGGTTGTCAATGTGTGCACTCAACTTCCAGAGTTAAACCCGTGTGTGGATTCAGCAGTCTGCAGAGACTTTCTCTGCAGAGTCCCAAAACAGGCGTTTTCAGCCCATTACCGGCATATGGAAGAAACAGCAGTAAGCACAGGGAAATATCTGCTTCTAAATCCAAAACGCAGCTATCTAACAGAACGGTTGTCAATGTGTGCACTCAACTTCCAGAGTTAAACCCGTGTGTGGATTCAGCAGTCTGCAGAGACTTTCTCTGCAGAGTCCCAAAACAGGCGTTTTCAGCCCATTACCGGCATATGGAAGAAACAGCAGTAAGCACAGGGAAATATCTGCTTCTAAATCCAAAACGCAGCTATCTAACAGAACGGTTGTCAATGTGTGCACTCAACTTCCAGAGTTAAACCCGTGTGTGGATTCAGCAGTCTGCAGAGACTTTCTCTGCAGAGTCCCAAAACAGGCGTTTTCAGCCCATTACCGGCATATGGAAGAAACAGCAGTAAGCACAGGGAAATATCTGCTTCTAAATCCAAAACGCAGCTATCTAACAGAACGGTTGTCAATGTGTGCACTCAACTTCCAGAGTTAAATCCGTGTGTGGATTCAGCAGTCTGCAGAGACTTTCTCTGCAGAGTCCCAAAACAGGCGTTTTCAGCCCATTACCGGCATATGGAAGAAACAGCAGTAAGCACAGGGAAATATCTGCTTCTAAATCCAAAACGCAGCTATCTAACAGAACGGTTGTCAATGTGTGCACTCAACTTCCAGAGTTAAACCCGTGTGTGGATTCAGCAGTCTGCAAACACTTTCTCTGCAGAGTCCCAAAACAGGCGTTTTCAGCCCATTACCGGCATATGGAAGAATCAGCAGTAAGCACATGGAAATATCTGCTTCTAAATCCAAAACGCAGCTATCTAACAGAACGGATGTCAATGTGTGCACTCAACTTCCAGAGTTAAACCCGTGTGTGGATTCAGCAGTCTGCAGAGACTTTCTCTGCAGAGTCCCAAAACAGGCGTTTTCAGCCCATTACCGGCATATGGAAGAAACAGCAGTAAGCACAGGGAAATATCTGCTTCTAAATCCAAAACGCAGCTATCTAACAGAACGGTTGTCAATGTGTGCACTCAACTTCCAGAGTTAAACCCGTGTGTGGATTCAGCAGTCTGCAGAGACTTTCTCTGCAGAGTCCCAAAACAGGCGTTTTCAGCCCATTACCGGCATATGGAAGAAACAGCAGTAAGCACAGGGAAATATCTGCTTCTAAATCCAAAACGCAGCTATCTAACAGAACGGTTGTCAATGTGTGCACTCAACTTCCAGAGTTAAACCCGTGTGTGGATTCAGCAGTCTGCAGAGACTTTCTCTGCAGAGTCCCAAAACAGGCGTTTTCAGCCCATTACCGGCATATGGAAGAAACAGCAGTAAGCACAGGGAAATATCTGCTTCTAAATCCAAAACGCAGCTATCTAACAGAACGGTTGTCAATGTGTGCACTCAACTTCCAGAGTTAAACCCGTGTGTGGATTCAGCAGTCTGCAAACACTTTCTCTGCAGAGTCCCAAAACAGGCGTTTTCAGCCCATTACCGGCATATGGAAGAAGCAGCAGTAAGCACAGGGAAATATCTGCTTCTAAATCCAAAACGCAGCTATCTAACAGAACGGTTGTCAATGTGTGCACTCAACTTCCAGAGTTAAACCCGTGTGTGGATTCAGCAGTCTGCAAACACTTTCTCTGCAGAGTCCCAAAACAGGCGTTTTCAGCCCATTACCGGCATATGGAAGATACAGCAGTAAGCACAGGGAAATATCTGCTTCTAAATCCAAAACGCAGCTATCTAACAGAACGGTTGTCAATGTGTGCACTCAACTTCCAGAGGTAAACCCGTGTGTGGATTCAGCAGTCTGCAAACACTTTCTCTGCAGAGTCCCAAAACAGGCGTTTTCAGCCCATTACCGGCATATGGAAGAAACAGCAGTAAGCACAGGGAAATATCTGCTTCTAAATCCAAAACGCAGCTATCTAACAGAACGGTTGTCAATGTGTGCACTCAACTTCCAGAGTTAAACCCGTGTGTGGATTCAGCAGTCTGCAAACACTTTCTCTGCAGAGTCCCAAAACAGGCGTTTTCAGCCCATTACCGGCATATGGAAGAAACAGCAGTAAGCACAGGGAAATATCTGCTTCTAAATCCAAAACGCAGCTATCTAACAGAACGGTTGTCAATGTATGCACTCAACTTCCAGAGTTAAACCCGTGTGTGGATTCAGCAGTCTGCAGAGACTTTCTCTGCAGAGTCCCAAAACAGGCGTTTTCAGCCCATTACCGGCATATGGAAGAAACAGCAGTAAGCACAGGGAAATATCTGCTTCTAAATCCAAAACGCAGCTATCTAACAGAACGGTTGTCAATGTGTGCACTCAACTTCCAGAGTTAAACCCGTGTGTGGATTCAGCAGTCTGCAAACACTTTCTCTGCAGAGTGCCAAAACAGGCGTTTTCAGCCCATTACCGGCATATGGAAGAAACAGCAGTAAGCACAGGGAAATATCTGCTTCTAAATCCAAAACGCAGCTATCTAACAGAACGGTTGTCAATGTGTGCACTCAACTTCCAGAGTTAAACCCGTGTGTGGATTCAGCAGTCTGCAGAGACTTTCTCTGCAGAGTCCCAAAACAGGCGTTTTCAGCCCATTACCGGCATATGGAAGAAACAGCAGTAAGCACAGGGAAATATCTGCTTCTAAATCCAAAACGCAGCTATCTAACAGAACGGTTGTCAATGTGTGCACTCAACTTCCAGAGTTAAACCCGTGTGTGGATTCAGCAGTCTGCAGAGACTTTCTCTGCAGAGTCCCAAAACAGGCGTTTTCAGCCCATTACCGGCATATGGAAGAAACAGCAGTAAGCACAGGGAAATATCTGCTTCTAAATCCAAAACGCAGCTATCTAACAGAACGGTTGTCAATGTGTGCACTCAACTTCCAGAGTTAAACCCGTGTGTGGATTCAGCAGTCTGCAAACACTTTCTCTGCAGAGTCCCAAAACAGGCGTTTTCAGCCCATTACCGGCATATGGAAGAAACAGCAGTAAGCACAGGGAAATATCTGCTTCTAAATCCAAAACGCAGCTATCTAACAGAACGGTTGTCAATGTGTGCACTCAACTTCCAGAGTTAAACCCGTGTGTGGATTCAGCAGTCTGCAGAGACTTTCTCTGCAGAGTCCCAAAACAGGCGTTTTCAGCCCATTACCGGCATATGGAAGAAGCAGCAGTAAGCACAGGGAAATATCTGCTTCTAAATCCAAAACGCAGCTATCTAACAGAACGGTTGTCAATGTGTGCACTCAACTTCCAGAGTTAAACCCATGTGTGGATTCAGCAGTCTGCAAACACTTTCTCTGCAGAGTCCCAAAACAGGCGTTTTCAGCCCATTACCGGCATATGGAAGAAACAGCAGTAAGCACAGGGAAATATCTGCTTCTAAATCCAAAACGCAGCTATCTAACAGAACGGTTGTCAATGTGTGCACTCAACTTCCAGAGTTAAACCCGTGTGTGGATTCAGCAGTCTGCAGAGACTTTCTCTGCAGAGTCCCAAAACAGGCGTTTTCAGCCCATTACCGGCATATGGAAGAAACAGCAGTAAGCACAGGGAAATATCTGCTTCTAAATCCAAAACGCAGCTATCTAACAGAACGGTTGTCAATGTGTGCACTCAACTTCCAGAGTTAAACCCGTGTGTGGATTCAGCAGTCTGCAGAGACTTTCTCTGCAGAGTCCCAAAACAGGCGTTTTCAGCCCATTACCGGCATATGGAAGAAACAGCAGTAAGCACAGGGAAATATCTGCTTCTAAATCCAAAACGCAGCTATCTAACAGAACGGTTGTCAATGTGTGCACTCAACTTCCAGAGTTAAACCCGTGTGTGGATTCAGCAGTCTGCAGAGACTTTCTCTGCAGAGTCCCAAAACAGGCGTTTTCAGCCCATTACCGGCATATGGAAGAAACAGCAGTAAGCACAGGGAAATATCTGCTTCTAAATCCAAAACGCAGCTATCTAACAGAACGGTTGTCAATGTGTGCACTCAACTTCCAGAGTTAAACCCGTGTGTGGATTCAGCAGTCTGCAGAGACTTTCTCTGCAGAGTCCCAAAACAGGCGTTTTCAGCCCATTACCGGCATATGGAAGAAACAGCAGTAAGCACAGGGAAATATCTGCTTCTAAATCCAAAACGCAGGTATCTAACAGAACGGTTGTCAATGTGTGCACTCAACTTCCAGAGTTAAACCCGTGTGTGGATTCGGCAGTCTTCAGAGACTTTCTCTGCAGAGTCCCAAAACAGGCGTTTTCAGCCCATTACCGGCATATGGAAGAAACAGCAGTAAGCACAGGGAAATATCTGCTTCTAAATCCAAAACGCAGCTATCTAACAGAACGGTTGTCAATGTGTGCACTCAACTTCCAGAGTTAAACCCGTGTGTGGATTCAGCAGTCTGCAAACACTTTCTCTGCAGAGTCCCAAAACAGGCGTTTTCAGCCCATTACCGGCATATGGAAGAAACAGCAGTAAGCACAGGGAAATATCTGCTTCTAAATCCAAAACGCAGCTATCTAACAGAACGGTTGTCAATGTGTGCACTCAACTTCCAGAGTTAAACCCGTGTGTGGATTCAGCAGTCTGCAGAGACTTTCTCTGCAGAGTCCCAAAACAGGCGTTTTCAGCCCATTACCGGCATATGGAAGAAGCAGCAGTAAGCACAGGGAAATATCTGCTTCTAAATCCAAAACGCAGCTATCTAACAGAACGGTTGTCAATGTGTGCACTCAACTTCCAGAGTTAAACCCATGTGTGGATTCAGCAGTCTGCAAACACTTTCTCTGCAGAGTCCCAAAACAGGCGTTTTCAGCCCATTACCGGCATATGGAAGAAACAGCAGTAAGCACAGGGAAATATCTGCTTCTAAATCCAAAACGCAGCTATCTAACAGAACGGTTGTCAATGTGTGCACTCAACTTCCAGAGTTAAACCCGTGTGTGGATTCAGCAGTCTGCAGAGACTTTCTCTGCAGAGTCCCAAAACAGGCGTTTTCAGCCCATTACCGGCATATGGAAGAAACAGCAGTAAGCACAGGGAAATATCTGCTTCTAAATCCAAAACGCAGCTATCTAACAGAACGGTTGTCAATGTGTGCACTCAACTTCCAGAGTTAAACCCGTGTGTGGATTCAGCAGTCTGCAGAGACTTTCTCTGCAGAGTCCCAAAACAGGCGTTTTCAGTCCATTACCGGCATAGGGAAGAAACAGCAGTAAGCACAGGGAAATATCTGCTTCTAAATCCAAAACGCAGCTATCTAACAGAACGGTTGTCAATGTGTGCACTCAACTTCCAGAGTTAAACCCGTGTGTGGATTCAGCAGTCTGCAGAGACTTTCTCTGCAGAGTCCCAAAACAGGCGTTTTCAGCCCATTACCGGCATATGGAAGAAACAGCAGTAAGCACAGGGAAATATCTGCTTCTAAATCCAAAACGCAGCTATCTAACAGAACGGTTGTCAATGTGTGCACTCAACTTCCAGAGTTAAACCCGTGTGTGGATTCAGCAGTCTGCAGAGACTTTCTCTGCAGAGTCCCAAAACAGGCGTTTTCAGCCCATTACCGGCATATGGAAGAAACAGCAGTAAGCACAGGGAAATATCTGCTTCTAAATCCAAAACGCAGCTATCTAACAGAACGGTTGTCAATGTGTGCACTCAACTTCCAGAGTTAAACCCGTGTGTGGATTCAGCAGTCTGCAGAGACTTTCTCTGCAGAGTCCCAAAACAGGCGTTTTCAGCCCATTACCGGCATATGGAAGAAACAGCAGTAAGCACAGGGAAATATCTGCTTCTAAATCCAAAACGCAGCTATCTGACAGAACGGTTGTCAATGTGTGCACTCAACTTCCAGAGTTAAACCCGTGTGTGGATTCAGCAGTCTGCAGAGACTTTCTCTGCAGAGTCCCAAAACAGGCGTTTTCAGCCCATTACCGGCATATGGAAGAAACAGCAGTAAGCACAGGGAAATATCTGCTTCTAAATCCAAAACGCAGCTATCTAACAGAACGGTTGTCAATGTGTGCACTCAACTTCCAGAGTTAAACCCGTGTGTGGATTCAGCAGTCTGCAGAGACTTTCTCTGCAGAGTCCCAAAACAGGCGTTTTCAGCCCATTACCGGCATATGGAAGAAACAGCAGTAAGCACAGGGAAATATCTGCTTCTAAATCCAAAACGCAGCTATCTAACAGAACGGTTGTCAATGTGTGCACTCAACTTCCAGAGTTAAACCCGTGTGTGGATTCAGCAGTCTGCAAACACTTTCTCTGCAGAGTCCCAAAACAGGCGTTTTCAGCCCATTACCGGCATATGGAAGAAACAGCAGTAAGCACATGGAAATATCTGCTTCTAAATCCAAAACGCAGCTATCTAACAGAACGGATGTCAATGTGTGCACTCAACTTCCAGAGTTAAACCCGTGTGTGGATTCAGCAGTCTGCAGAGACTTTCTCTGCAGAGTCCCAAAACAGGCGTTTTCAGCCCATTACCGGCATATGGAAGAAACAGCAGTAAGCACAGGGAAATATCTGCTTCTAAATCCAAAACGCAGCTATCTAACAGATCGGTTGTCAATGTGTGCACTCAACTTCCAGAGTTAAACCCGTGTGTGGATTCAGCAGTCTGCAGAGACTTTCTCTGCAGAGTCCCAAAACAGGCGTTTTCAGCCCATTACCGGCATATGGAAGAAACAGCAGTAAGCACAGGGAAATATCTGCTTCTAAATCCAAAACGCAGCTATCTAACAGAACGGTTGTCAATGTGTGCACTCAACTTCCAGAGTTAAACCCGTGTGTGGATTCAGCAGTCTGCAGAGACTTTCTCTGCAGAGTCCCAAAACAGGCGTTTTCAGCCCATTACCGGCATATGGAAGAAACAGCAGTAAGCACAGGGAAATATCTGCTTCTAAATCCAAAACGCAGCTATCTAACAGAACGGTTGTCAATGTGTGCACTCAACTTCCAGAGTTAAACCCGTGTGTGGATTCAGCAGTCTGCAGAGACTTTCTCTGCAGAGTCCCAAAACAGGCGTTTTCAGTCCATTACCGGCATAGGGAAGAAACAGCAGTAAGCACAGGGAAATATCTGCTTCTAAATCCAAAACGCAGCTATCTAACAGAACGGTTGTCAATGTGTGCACTCAACTTCCAGAGTTAAACCCGTGTGTGGATTCAGCAGTCTGCAGAGACTTTCTCTGCAGAGTCCCAAAACAGGCGTTTTCAGCCCATTACCGGCATATGGAAGAAACAGCAGTAAGCACAGGGAAATATCTGCTTCTAAATCCAAAACGCAGCTATCTAACAGAACGGTTGTCAATGTGTGCACTCAACTTCCAGAGTTAAACCCGTGTGTGGATTCAGCAGTCTGCAGAGACTTTCTCTGCAGAGTCCCAAAACAGGCGTTTTCAGCCCATTACCGGCATATGGAAGAAACAGCAGTAAGCACAGGGAAATATCTGCTTCTAAATCCAAAACGCAGCTATCTAACAGAACGGTTGTCAATGTGTGCACTCAACTTCCAGAGTTAAACCCGTGTGTGGATTCAGCAGTCTGCAGAGACTTTCTCTGCAGAGTCCCAAAACAGGCGTTTTCAGCCCATTACCGGCATATGGAAGAAACAGCAGTAAGCACAGGGAAATATCTGCTTCTAAATCCAAAACGCAGCTATCTGACAGAACGGTTGTCAATGTGTGCACTCAACTTCCAGAGTTAAACCCGTGTGTGGATTCAGCAGTCTGCAGAGACTTTCTCTGCAGAGTCCCAAAACAGGCGTTTTCAGCCCATTACCGGCATATGGAAGAAACAGCAGTAAGCACAGGGAAATATCTGCTTCTAAATCCAAAACGCAGCTATCTAACAGAACGGTTGTCAATGTGTGCACTCAACTTCCAGAGTTAAACCCGTGTGTGGATTCAGCAGTCTGCAGAGACTTTCTCTGCAGAGTCCCAAAACAGGCGTTTTCAGCCCATTACCGGCATATGGAAGAAACAGCAGTAAGCACAGGGAAATATCTGCTTCTAAATCCAAAACGCAGCTATCTAACAGAACGGTTGTCAATGTGTGCACTCAACTTCCAGAGTTAAACCCGTGTGTGGATTCAGCAGTCTGCAAACACTTTCTCTGCAGAGTCCCAAAACAGGCGTTTTCAGCCCATTACCGGCATATGGAAGAAACAGCAGTAAGCACATGGAAATATCTGCTTCTAAATCCAAAACGCAGCTATCTAACAGAACGGATGTCAATGTGTGCACTCAACTTCCAGAGTTAAACCCGTGTGTGGATTCAGCAGTCTGCAGAGACTTTCTCTGCAGAGTCCCAAAACAGGCGTTTTCAGCCCATTACCGGCATATGGAAGAAACAGCAGTAAGCACAGGGAAATATCTGCTTCTAAATCCAAAACGCAGCTATCTAACAGATCGGTTGTCAATGTGTGCACTCAACTTCCAGAGTTAAACCCGTGTGTGGATTCAGCAGTCTGCAGAGACTTTCTCTGCAGAGTCCCAAAACAGGCGTTTTCAGCCCATTACCGGCATATGGAAGAAACAGCAGTAAGCACAGGGAAATATCTGCTTCTAAATCCAAAACGCAGCTATCTAACAGAACGGTTGTCAATGTGTGCACTCAACTTCCAGAGTTAAACCCGTGTGTGGATTCAGCAGTCTGCAGAGACTTTCTCTGCAGAGTCCCAAAACAGGCATTTTCAGCCCATTACCGGCATATGGAAGAAACAGCAGTAAGCACAGGGAAATATCTGCTTCTAAATCCAAACCGCAGCTATCTAACAGAACGGTTGTCAATGTGTGCACTCAACTTCCAGAGTTAAACCCGAGTGTGGATTCAGCAGTCTGCAAACACTTTCTCTGCAGAGTCCCAAAACAGGCGTTTTCAGCCCATTACCGGCATATGGAAGAAACAGCAGTAAGCACAGGGAAATATCTGCTTCTAAATCCAAAACGCAGCTATCTAACAGAACGGTTGTCAATGTGTGCACTCAACTTCCAGAGTTAAACCCGTGTGTGGATTCAGCAGTCTGCAGAGACTTTCTCTGCAGAGTCCCAAAACAGGCGTTTTCAGCCCATTACCGGCATATGGAAGAAACAGCAGTAAGCACAGGGAAATATCTGCTTCTAAATCCAAAACGCAGCTATCTAACAGAACGGTTGTCAATGTGTGCACTCAACTTCCAGAGTTAAACCCGTGTGTGGATTCAGCAGTCTGCAAACACTTTCTCTGCAGAGTCCCAAAACAGGCGTTTTCAGCCCATTACCGGCATATGGAAGAAACAGCAGTAAGCACATGGAAATATCTGCTTCTAAATCCAAAACGCAGCTATCTAACAGAACGGATGTCAATGTGTGCACTCAACTTCCAGAGTTAAACCCGTGTGTGGATTCAGCAGTCTGCAGAGACTTTCTCTGCAGAGTCCCAAAACAGGCGTTTTCAGCCCATTACCGGCATATGGAAGAAACAGCAGTAAGCACAGGGAAATATCTGCTTCTAAATCCAAAACGCAGCTATCTAACAGATCGGTTGTCAATGTGTGCACTCAACTTCCAGAGTTAAACCCGTGTGTGGATTCAGCAGTCTGCAGAGACTTTCTCTGCAGAGTCCCAAAACAGGCGTTTTCAGCCCATTACCGGCATATGGAAGAAACAGCAGTAAGCACAGGGAAATATCTGCTTCTAAATCCAAAACGCAGCTATCTAACAGAACGGTTGTCAATGTGTGCACTCAACTTCCAGAGTTAAACCCGTGTGTGGATTCAGCAGTCTGCAGAGACTTTCTCTGCAGAGTCCCAAAACAGGCGTTTTCAGCCCATTACCGGCATATGGAAGAAACAGCAGTAAGCACAGGGAAATATCTGCTTCTAAATCCAAAACGCAGCTATCTAACAGAACGGTTGTCAATGTGTGCACTCAACTTCCAGAGTTAAACCCGTGTGTGGATTCAGCAGTCTGCAGAGACTTTCTCTGCAGAGTCCCAAAACAGGCGTTTTCAGTCCATTACCGGCATAGGGAAGAAACAGCAGTAAGCACAGGGAAATATCTGCTTCTAAATCCAAAACGCAGCTATCTAACAGAACGGTTGTCAATGTGTGCACTCAACTTCCAGAGTTAAACCCGTGTGTGGATTCAGCAGTCTGCAGAGACTTTCTCTGCAGAGTCCCAAAACAGGCGTTTTCAGCCCATTACCGGCATATGGAAGAAACAGCAGTAAGCACAGGGAAATATCTGCTTCTAAATCCAAAACGCAGCTATCTAACAGAACGGTTGTCAATGTGTGCACTCAACTTCCAGAGTTAAACCCGTGTGTGGATTCAGCAGTCTGCAGAGACTTTCTCTGCAGAGTCCCAAAACAGGCGTTTTCAGCCCATTACCGGCATATGGAAGAAACAGCAGTAAGCACAGGGAAATATCTGCTTCTAAATCCAAAACGCAGCTATCTAACAGAACGGTTGTCAATGTGTGCACTCAACTTCCAGAGTTAAACCCGTGTGTGGATTCAGCAGTCTGCAGAGACTTTCTCTGCAGAGTCCCAAAACAGGCGTTTTCAGCCCATTACCGGCATATGGAAGAAACAGCAGTAAGCACAGGGAAATATCTGCTTCTAAATCCAAAACGCAGCTATCTGACAGAACGGTTGTCAATGTGTGCACTCAACTTCCAGAGTTAAACCCGTGTGTGGATTCAGCAGTCTGCAGAGACTTTCTCTGCAGAGTCCCAAAACAGGCGTTTTCAGCCCATTACCGGCATATGGAAGAAACAGCAGTAAGCACAGGGAAATATCTGCTTCTAAATCCAAAACGCAGCTATCTAACAGAACGGTTGTCAATGTGTGCACTCAACTTCCAGAGTTAAACCCGTGTGTGGATTCAGCAGTCTGCAGAGACTTTCTCTGCAGAGTCCCAAAACAGGCGTTTTCAGCCCATTACCGGCATATGGAAGAAACAGCAGTAAGCACAGGGAAATATCTGCTTCTAAATCCAAAACGCAGCTATCTAACAGAACGGTTGTCAATGTGTGCACTCAACTTCCAGAGTTAAACCCGTGTGTGGATTCAGCAGTCTGCAAACACTTTCTCTGCAGAGTCCCAAAACAGGCGTTTTCAGCCCATTACCGGCATATGGAAGAAACAGCAGTAAGCACATGGAAATATCTGCTTCTAAATCCAAAACGCAGCTATCTAACAGAACGGATGTCAATGTGTGCACTCAACTTCCAGAGTTAAACCCGTGTGTGGATTCAGCAGTCTGCAGAGACTTTCTCTGCAGAGTCCCAAAACAGGCGTTTTCAGCCCATTACCGGCATATGGAAGAAACAGCAGTAAGCACAGGGAAATATCTGCTTCTAAATCCAAAACGCAGCTATCTAACAGATCGGTTGTCAATGTGTGCACTCAACTTCCAGAGTTAAACCCGTGTGTGGATTCAGCAGTCTGCAGAGACTTTCTCTGCAGAGTCCCAAAACAGGCGTTTTCAGCCCATTACCGGCATATGGAAGAAACAGCAGTAAGCACAGGGAAATATCTGCTTCTAAATCCAAAACGCAGCTATCTAACAGAACGGTTGTCAATGTGTGCACTCAACTTCCAGAGTTAAACCCGTGTGTGGATTCAGCAGTCTGCAGAGACTTTCTCTGCAGAGTCCCAAAACAGGCATTTTCAGCCCATTACCGGCATATGGAAGAAACAGCAGTAAGCACAGGGAAATATCTGCTTCTAAATCCAAAACGCAGCTATCTAACAGAACGGTTGTCAATGTGTGCACTCAACTTCCAGAGTTAAACCCGAGTGTGGATTCAGCAGTCTGCAAACACTTTCTCTGCAGAGTCCCAAAACAGGCGTTTTCAGCCCATTACCGGCATATGGAAGAAACAGCAGTAAGCACAGGGAAATATCTGCTTCTAAATCCAAAACGCAGCTATCTAACAGAACGGTTGTCAATGTGTGCACTCAACTTCCAGAGTTAATCCGGTGTGTGGATTCAGCAGTCTGCAAACACTTTCTCTGCAGAGTCCCAAAACAGGCGTTTTCAGCCCATTACCGGCATATGGAAGAAACAGCAGTAAGCACAGGGAAATATCTGCTTCTAAATCCAAAACGCAGCTATCTAACAGAACGGTTGTCAATGTGTGCACTCAACTTCCAGAGTTAAACCCGTGTGTGGATTCAGCAGTCTGCAGAGACTTTCTCTGCAGAGTCCCAAAACAGGCGTTTTCAGCCCATTACCGGCATATGGAAGAAACAGCAGTAAGCACAGGGAAATATCTGCTTCTAAATCCAAAACGCAGCTATCTAACAGAACGGTTGTCAATGTGTGCACTCAACTTCCAGAGTTAAACCCGTGTGTGGATTCAGCAGTCTGCAGAGACTTTCTCTGCAGAGTCCCAAAACAGGCGTTTTCAGCCCATTACCGGCATATGGAAGAAACAGCAGTAAGCACAGGGAAATATCTGCTTCTAAATCCAAAACGCAGCTATCTAACAGAACGGTTGTCAATGTGTGCACTCAACTTCCAGAGTTAAACCCGTGTGTGGATTCAGCAGTCTGCAAACACTTTCTCTGCAGAGTCCCAAAACAGGCGTTTTCAGCCCATTACCGGCATATGGAAGAAGCGGCAGTAAGCACAGGGAAATATCTGCTTCTAAATCCAAAACGCAGCTATCTAACAGAACGGTTGTCAATGTGTGCACTCAACTTCCAGAGTTAAACCCGTGTGTGGATTCAGCAGTCTGCAAACACTTTCTCTGCAGAGTCCCAAAACAGGCGTTTTCAGCCCATTACCGGCATATGGAAGAAACAGCAGTAAGCACAGGGAAATATCTGCTTCTAAATCCAAAACGCAGCTATCTAACAGAACGGTTGTCAATGTGTGCACTCAACTTCCAGAAGTAAACCCGTGTGTGGATTCAGCAGTCTGCAAACACTTTCTCTGCAGAGTCCCAAAACAGGCGTTTTCAGCCCATTACCGGCATATGGAAGAAACAGCAGTAAGCACAGGGAAATATCTGCTTCTAAATCCAAAACGCAGCTATCTAACAGAACGGTTGTCAATGTGTGCACTCAACTTCCAGAGTTAAACCCGTGTGTGGATTCAGCAGTCTGCAAACACTTTCTCTGCAGAGTCCCAAAACAGGCGTTTTCAGCCCATTACCGGCATATGGAAGAAACAGCAGTAAGCACAGGGAAATATCTGCTTCTAAATCCAAAACGCAGCTATCTAACAGAACGGTTGTCAATGTGTGCACTCAACTTCCAGAGTTAAACCCGTGTGTGGATTCAGCAGTCTGCAGAGACTTTCTCTGCAGAGTCCCAAAACAGGCGTTTTCAGCCCATTACCGGCATATGGAAGAAACAGCAGTAAGCACAGGGAAATATCTGCTTCTAAATCCAAAACGCAGCTATCTAACAGAACGGTTGTCAATGTGTGCACTCAACTTCCAGAGTTAAACCCGTGTGTGGATTCAGCAGTCTGCAGAGACTTTCTCTGCAGAGTCCCAAAACAGGCGTTTTCAGTCCATTACCGGCATATGGAAGAAACAGCAGTAAGCACAGGGAAATATCTGCTTCTAAATCCAAAACGCAGCTATCTAACAGAACGGTTGTCAATGTGTGCACTCAACTTCCAGAGTTAAACCCGTGTGTGGATTCAGCAGTCTGCAGAGACTTTCTCTGCAGAGTCCCAAAACAGGCGTTTTCAGCCCATTACCGGCATATGGAAGAAACAGCAGTAAGCACAGGGAAATATCTGCTTCTAAATCCAAAACGCAGCTATCTAACAGAACGGTTGTCAATGTGTGCACTCAACTTCCAGAGTTAAACCCGTGTGTGGATTCAGCAGTCTGCAAACACTTTCTCTGCAGAGTCCCAAAACAGGCGTTTTCAGCCCATTACCGGCATATGGAAGAAACAGCAGTAAGCACAGGGAAATATCTGCTTCTAAATCCAAAACGCAGCTATCTAACAGAACGGTTGTCAATGTGTGCACTCAACTTCCAGAGTTAAACCCGTGTGTGGATTCAGCAGTCTGCAAACACTTTCTCTGCAGAGTCCCAAAACAGGCGTTTTCAGCCCATTACCGGCATATGGAAGAAGCAGCAGTAAGCACAGGGAAATATCTGCTTCTAAATCCAAAACGCAGCTATCTAACAGAACGGTTGTCAATGTGTGCACTCAACTTCCAGAGTTAAACCCGTGTGTGGATTCAGCAGTCTGCAAACACTTTCTCTGCAGAGTCCCAAAACAGGCGTTTTCAGCCCATTACCGGCATATGGAAGAAACAGCAGTAAGCACAGGGAAATATCTGCTTCTAAATCCAAAACGCAGCTATCTAACAGAACGGTTGTGAATGTGTGCACTCAACTTCCAGAGTTAAACCCGTGTGTGGATTCAGCAGTCTGCAGAGACTTTCTCTGCAGAGTCCCAAAACAGGCGTTTTCAGCCCATTACCGGCATATGGAAGAAACAGCAGTAAGCACAGGGAAATATCTGCTTCTAAATCCAAAACGCAGCTATCTAACAGAACGGTTGTCAATGTGTGCACTCAACTTCCAGAGTTAAACCCGTGTGTGGATTCAGCAGTCTGCAGAGACTTTCTCTGCAGAGTCCCAAAACAGGCGTTTTCAGCCCATTACCGGCATATGGAAGAAACAGCAGTAAGCACAGGGAAATATCTGCTTCTAAATCCAAAACGCAGCTATCTAACAGAACGGTTGTCAATGTGTGCACTCAACTTCCAGAGTTAAACCCGTGTGTGGATTCAGCAGTCTGCAAACACTTTCTCTGCAGAGTCCCAAAACAGGCGTTTTCAGCCCATTACCGGCATATGGAAGAAGCAGCAGTAAGCACAGGGAAATATCTGCTTCTAAATCCAAAACGCAGCTATCTAACAGAACGGTTGTCAATGTGTGCACTCAACTTCCAGAGTTAAACCCGTGTGTGGATTCAGCAGTCTGCAAACCCTTTCTCTGCAGAGTCCCAAAACAGGCGTTTTCAGCCCATTACCGGCATATGGAAGAAACAGCAGTAAGCACAGGGAAATATCTGCTTCTAAATCCAAAACGCAGCTATCTAACAGAACGGTTGTCAATGTGTGCACTCAACTTCCAGAGGTAAACCCGTGTGTGGATTCAGCAGTCTGCAAACACTTTCTCTGCAGAGTCCCAAAACAGGCGTTTTCAGCCCATTACCGGCATATGGAAGAAACAGCAGTAAGCACAGGGAAATATCTGCTTCTAAATCCAAAACGCAGCTATCTAACAGAACGGTTGTCAATGTGTGCACTCAACTTCCAGAGTTAAACCCGTGTGTGGATTCAGCAGTCTGCAAACACTTTCTCTGCAGAGTCCCAAAACAGGCGTTTTCAGCCCATTACCGGCATATGGAAGAAACAGCAGTAAGCACAGGGAAATATCTGCTTCTAAATCCAAAACGCAGCTATCTAACAGAACGGTTGTCAATGTGTGCACTCAACTTCCAGAGTTAAACCCGTGTGTGGATTCAGCAGTCTGCAGAGACTTTCTCTGCAGAGTCCCAAAACAGGCGTTTTCAGCCCATTACCGGCATATGGAAGAAACAGCAGTAAGCACAGGGAAATATCTGCTTCTAAATCCAAAACGCAGCTATCTAACAGAACGGTTGTCAATGTGTGCACTCAACTTCCAGAGTTAAACCCGTGTGTGGATTCAACAGTCTGCAGAGACTTTCTCTGCAGAGTCCCAAAACAGGCGTTTTCAGTCCATTACCGGCATATGGAAGAAACAGCAGTAAGCACAGGGAAATATCTGCTTCTAAATCCAAAACGCAGCTATCTAACAGAACGGTTGTCAATGTGTGCACTCAACTTCCAGAGTTAAACCCGTGTGTGGATTCAGCAGTCTGCAGAGACTTTCTCTGCAGAGTCCCAAAACAGGCGTTTTCAGCCCATTACCGGCATATGGAAGAAACAGCAGTAAGCACAGGGAAATATCTGCTTCTAAATCCAAAACGCAGCTATCTAACAGAACGGTTGTCAATGTGTGCACTCAACTTCCAGAGTTAAACGCGTGTGTATTCAGCAGTCTGCAGAGACTTTCTCTGCAGAGTCCCAAAACAGGCGTTTTCAGCCCATTACCGGCATAGGGAAGAAACAGCAGTAAGCACAGGGAAATATCTGCTTCTAAATCCAAAACGCAGCTATCTAACAGAACGGTTGTCAATGTGTGCACTCAACTTCCAGAGTTAAACCCGTGTGTGGATTCAGCAGTCTGCAGAGACTTTCTCTGCAGAGTCCCAAAACAGGCGTTTTCAGCCCATTACCGGCATATGGAAGAAACAGCAGTAAGCACAGGGAAGTATCTGCTTCTAAATCCAAAACGCAGCTATCTAACAGAACGGTTGTCAATGTGTGCACTCAACTTCCAGAGTTAAACCCGAGTGTGGATTCAGCAGTCTGCAAACACTTTCTCTGCAGAGTCCCAAAACAGGCGTTTTCAGCCCATTACCGGCATATGGAAGAAACAGCAGTAAGCACAGGGAAATATCTGCTTCTAAATCCAAAACGCAGCTATCTAACAGAACGGTTGTCAATGTGTGCACTCAACTTCCAGAGGTAAACCCGTGTGTGGATTCAGCAGTCTGCAAACACTTTCTCTGCAGAGTCCCAAAACAGGCGTTTTCAGCCCATTACCGGCATATGGAAGAAACAGCAGTAAGCACAGGGAAATATCTGCTTCTAAATCCAAAACGCAGCTATCTAACAGAACGGTTGTCAATGTGTGCACTCAACTTCCAGAGTTAAACCCGTGTGTGGATTCAGCAGTCTGCAGAGACTTTCTCTGCAGAGTCCCAAAACAGGCGTTTTCAGCCCATTACCGGCATATGGAAGAAACAGCAGTAAGCACAGGGAAATATCTGCTTCTAAATCCAAAACGCAGCTATCTAACAGAACGGTTGTCAATGTGTGCACTCAACTTCCAGAGTTAAACCCGTGTGTGGATTCAGCAGTCTGCAGAGACTTTCTCTGCAGAGTCCCAAAACAGGCGTTTTCAGCCCATTACCGGCATATGGAAGAAACAGCAGTAAGCACAGGGAAATATCTGCTTCTAAATCCAAAACGCAGCTATCTAACAGAACGGTTGTCAATGTGTGCACTCGACTTCCAGAGTTAAACCCGTGTGTGGATTCAGCAGTCTGCAGAGACTTTCTCTGCAGAGTCCCAAAACAGGCGTTTTCAGCCCATTACCGGCATATGGAAGAAACAGCAGTAAGCACAGGGAAATATCTGCTTCTAAATCCAAAACGCAGCTATCTAACAGAACGGTTGTCAATGTGTGCACTCAACTTCCAGAGTTAAACCCGTGTGTGGATTCAGCAGCCTGCAGAGACTTTCTCTGCAGAGTCCCAAAACAGGCGTTTTCAGCCCATTACCGGCATATGGAAGAAACAGCAGTAAGCACAGGGAAATATCTGCTTCTAAATCCAAAACGCAGCTATCTAACAGAACGGTTGTCAATGTGTGCACTCAACTTCCAGAGTTAAACCCGTGTGTGGATTCAGCAGTCTGCAGAGGCTTTCTCTGCAGAGTCCCAAAACAGGCGTTTTCAGCCCATTACCGGCATATGGAAGAAACAGCAGTAAGCACAGGGAAATATCTGCTTCTAAATCCAAAACGCAGCTATCTAACAGAACGGTTGTCAATGTGTGCACTCAACTTCCAGAGTTAAACCCGTGTGTGGATTCAGCAGTCTGCAGAGACTTTCTCTGCAGAGTCCCAAAACAGGCGTTTTCAGCCCATTACCGGCATATGGAAGAAACAGCAGTAAGCACAGGGAAATATCTGCTTCTAAATCCAAAACGCAGCTATCTAACAGAACGGTTGTCAATGTGTGCACTCAACTTCCAGAGTTAAACCCGTGTGTGGATTCAGCAGTCTGCAGAGACTTTCTCTGCAGAGTCCCAAAACAGGCGTTTTCAGCCCATTACCGGCATATGGAAGAAACAGCAGTAAGCACAGGGAAATATCTGCTTCTAAATCCAAAACGCAGCTATCTAACAGAACGGTTGTCAATGTGTGCACTCAACTTCCAGAGTTAAACCCGTGTGTGGATTCAGCAGTCTGCAGAGACTTTCTCTGCAGAGTCCCAAAACAGGCGTTTTCGGTCCATTACCGGCATATGGAAGAAACAGCAGTAAGCACAGGGAAATATCTGCTTCTAAATCCAAAACGCAGCTATCTAACAGAACGGTTGTCAATGTGTGCACTCAACTTCCAGAGTTAAACCCGTGTGTGGATTCAGCAGTCTGCAGAGACTTTCTCTGCAGAGTCCCAAAACAGGCGTTTTCAGCCCATTACCGGCATATGGAAGAAACAGCAGTAAGCACAGGGAAATATCTGCTTCTAAATCCAAAACGCAGCTATCTAACAGAACGGTTGTCAATGTGTGCACTCAACTTCCAGAGTTAAACCAGTGTGTGGATTCAGCAGTCTGCAGAGACTTTCTCTGCAGAGTCCCAAAACAGGCGTTTTCAGCCCATTACCGGCATATGGAAGAAACAGCAGTAAGCACAGGGAAATATCTGCTTCTAAATCCAAAACGCAGCTATCTAACAGAACGGTTGTCAATGTGTGCACTCAACTTCCAGAGTTAAACCCGTGTGTGGATTCAGCAGTCTGCAGAGACTTTCTCTGCAGAGTCCCAAAACAGGCGTTTTCAGCCCATTACCGGCATATGGAAGAAACAGCAGTAAGCACAGGGAAATATCTGCTTCTAAATCCAAAACGCAGCTATCTAACAGAACGGTTGTCAATGTGTGCACTCAACTTCCAGAGTTAAACCCGTGTGTGGATTCAGCAGTCTGCAGAGACTTTCTCTGCAGAGTCCCAAAACAGGCGTTTTCAGCCCATTACCGGCATATGGAAGAAACAGCAGTAAGCACAGGGAAATATCTGCTTCTAAATCCAAAACGCAGCTATCTAACAGAACGGTTGTCAATGTGTGCACTCAACTTCCAGAGGTAAACCCGTGTGTGGATTCAGCAGTCTGCAAACACTTTCTCTGCAGAGTCCCAAAACAGGCGTTTTCAGCCCATTACCGGCATATGGAAGAAACAGCAGTAAGCACAGGGAAATATCTGCTTCTAAATCCAAAACGCAGCTATCTAACAGAATGGTTGTCAATGTGTGCACTCAACTTCCAGAGTTAAACCCGTGTGTGGATTCAGCAGTCTGCAAACACTTTCTCTGCAGAGTCCCAAAACAGGCGTTTTCAGCCCATTACCGGCATATGGAAGAAACAGCAGTAAGCACAGGGAAATATCTGCTTCTAAATCCAAAACGCAGCTATCTAACAGAACGGTTGTCAATGTGTGCACTCAACTTCCAGAGTTAAACCCGTGTGTGGATTCAGCAGTCTGCAGAGACTTTCTCTGCAGAGTCCCAAAACAGGCGTTTTCAGCCCATTACCGGCATATGGAAGAAACAGCAGTAAGCACAGGGAAATATCTGCTTCTAAATCCAAAACGCAGCTATCTAACAGAACGGTTGTCAATGTGTGCACTCAACTTCCAGAGTTAAACCCGTGTGTGGATTCAGCAGTCTGCAAACACTTTCTCTGCAGAGTCCCAAAACAGGCGTTTTCAGCCCATTACCGGCATATGGAAGAAACAGCAGTAAGCACAGGGAAATATCTGCTTCTAAATCCAAAACGCAGCTATCTAACAGAACGGTTGTCAATGTGTGCACTCAACTTCCAGAGTTAAACCCGTGTGTGGATTCAGCAGTCTGCAGAGACTTTCTCTGCAGAGTCCCAAAACAGGCATTTTCAGCCCATTACCGGCATATGGAAGAAACAGCAGTAAGCACAGGGAAATATCTGCTTCTAAATCCAAAACGCAGCTATCTAACAGAACGGTTGTCAATGTGTGCACTCAACTTCCAGAGTTAAACCCGTGTGTGGATTCAGCAGTCTGCAGAGACTTTCTCTGCAGAGTCCCAAAACAGGCGTTTTCAGCCCATTACCGTCATATGGAAGAAACAGCAGTAAGCACAGGGAAATATCTGCTTCTAAATCCAAAACGCAGCTATCTAACAGAACGGTTGTCAATGTGTGCACTCAACTTCCAGAGTTAAACCCGTGTGTGGATTCAGCAGTCTGCAGAGACTTTCTCTGCAGAGTCCCAAAACAGGCGTTTTCAGCCCATTACCGGCATATGGAAGAAACAGCAGTAAGCACAGGGAAATATCTGCTTCTAAATCCAAAACGCAGCTATCTAACAGAACGGTTGTCAATGTGTGCACTCAACTTCCAGAGTTAAACCCGTGTGTGGATTCAGCAGTCTGCAGAGACTTTCTCTGCAGAGTCCCAAAACAGGCGTTTTCAGCCCATTACCGGCATATGGAAGAAACAGCAGTAAGCACAGGGAAATATCTGCTTCTAAATCCAAAACGCAGCTATCTAACAGAACGGTTGTCAATGTGTGCACTCAACTTCCAGAGTTAAACCAGTGTGTGGATTCAGCAGTCTGCAGAGACTTTCTCTGCAGAGTCCCAAAACAGGCGTTTTCAGCCCATTACCGGCATATGGAAGAAACAGCAGTAAGCACAGGGAAATATCTGCTTCTAAATCCAAAACGCAGCTATCTAACAGAACGGTTGTCAATGTGTGCACTCAACTTCCAGAGTTAAACCCGTGTGTGGATTCAGCAGTCTGCAGAGACTTTCTCTGCAGAGTCCCAAAACAGGCGTTTTCAGCCCATTACCGGCATATGGAAGAAACAGCAGTAAGCACAGGGAAATATCTGCTTCTAAATCCAAAACGCAGCTATCTAACAGAACGGTTGTCAATGTGTGCACTCAACTTCCAGAGTTAAATCCATGTGTGGATTCAGCAGTCTGCAGAGACTTTCTCTGCAGAGTCCCAAAACAGGCGTTTTCAGCCCATTACCGGCATATGGAAGAAACAGCAGTAAGCACAGGGAAATATCTGCTTCTAAATCCAAAACGCAGCTATCTAACAGAACGGTTGTCAATGTGTGCACTCAACTTCCAGAGTTAAACCCGTGTGTGGATTCAGCAGTCTGCAGAGACTTTCTCTGCAGAGTCCCAAAACAGGCGTTTTCAGCCCATTACCGGCATATGGAAGAAACAGCAGTAAGCACAGGGAAATATCTGCTTCTAAATCCAAAACGCAGCTATCTAACAGAACGGTTGTCAATGTGTGCACTCAACTTCCAGAGTTAAACCCGTGTGTGGATTCAGCAGTCTGCAGAGACTTTCTCTGCAGAGTCCCAAAACAGGCGTTTTCAGCCCATTACCGGCATATGGAAGAAACAGCAGTAAGCACAGGGAAATATCTGCTTCTAAATCCAAAACGCAGCTATCTAACAGAACGGTTGTCAATGTGTGCACTCAACTTCCAGAGTTAAACCCGTGTGTGGATTCAGCAGTCTGCAGAGACTTTCTCTGCAGAGTCCCAAAACAGGCGTTTTCAGCCCATTACCGGCATATGGAAGAAACAGCAGTAAGCACAGGGAAATATCTGCTTCTAAATCCAAAACGCAGCTATCTAACAGAACGGTTGTCAATGTGTGCACTCAACTTCCAGAGTTAAACCCGTGTGTGGATTCAGCAGTCTGCAGAGACTTTCTCTGCAGAGTCCCAAAACAGGCGTTTTCAGCCCATTACCGGCATATGGAAGAAACAGCAGTAAGCACAGGGAAATATCTGCTTCTAAATCCAAAACGCAGCTATCTAACAGAACGGTTGTCAATGTGTGCACTCAACTTCCAGAGTTAAACCCGTGTGTGGATTCAGCAGTCTGCAGAGACTTTCTCTGCAGAGTCCCAAAACAGGCGTTTTCAGTCCATTACCGGCATATGGAAGAAACAGCAGTAAGCACAGGGAAATATCTGCTTCTAAATCCAAAACGCAGCTATCTAACAGAACAGTTGTCAATGTGTGCACTCAACTTCCAGAGTTAAACCCGTGTGTGGATTCAGCAGTCTGCAGAGACTTTCTCTGCAGAGTCCCAAAACAGGCGTTTTCAGCCCATTACCGGCATATGGAAGAAACAGCAGTAAGCACAGGGAAATATCTGCTTCTAAATCCAAAACGCAGCTATCTAACAGAACGGTTGTCAATGTGTGCACTCAACTTCCAGAGTTAAACCCGTGTGTGGATTCAGCAGTCTGCAGAGACTTTCTCTGCAGAGTCCCAAAACAGGCGTTTTCAGTCCATTACCGGCATATGGAAGAAACAGCAGTAAGCACAGGGAAATATCTGCTTCTAAATCCAAAACGCAGCTATCTAACAGAACGGTTGTCAATGTGTGCACTCAACTTCCAGAGTTAAACCCGTGTGTGGATTCAGCAGTCTGCAAACACTTTCTCTGCAGAGTCCGAAAACAGGCGTTTTCAGCCCATTACCGGCATATGGAAGAAACAGCAGTAAGCACAGGGAAATATCTGCTTCTAAATCCAAAACGCAGCTATCTAACAGAACGGTTGTCAATGTGTGCACTCAACTTCCAGAGTTAAACCCGTGTGTGGATTCAGCAGTCTGCAGAGACTTTCTCTGCAGAGTCCCAAAACAGGCGTTTTCAGCCCATTACCGGCATATGGAAGAAACAGCAGTAAGCACAGGGAAATATCTGCTTCTAAATCCAAAACGCAGCTATCTAACAGAACGGTTGTCAATGTGTGCACTCAACTTCCAGAGTTAAACCCGTGTGTGGATTCAGCAGTCTGCAAACACTTTCTCTGCAGAGTCCCAAAACAGGCGTTTTCAGCCCATTACCGGCATATGGAAGAAGCAGCAGTAAGCACAGGGAAATATCTGCTTCTAAATCCAAAACGCAGCTATCTAACAGAACGGTTGTCAATGTGTGCACTCAACTTCCAGAGTTAAACCCGTGTGTGGATTCATCAGTCTGCAAACACTTTCTCTGCAGAGTCCCAAAACAGGCGTTTTCAGCCCATTACCGGCATATGGAAGAAACAGCAGTAAGCACAGGGAAATATCTGCTTCTAAATCCAAAACGCAGCTATCTAACAGAACGGTTGTCAATGTGTGCACTCAACTTCCAGAGTTAAACCCGTGTGTGGATTCAGCAGTCTGCAAACACTTTCTCTGCAGAGTCCCAAAACAGGCGTTTTCAGCCCATTACCGGCATATGGAAGAAACAGCAGTAAGCACAGGGAAATATCTGCTTCTAAATCCAAAACGCAGCTATCTAACAGAACGGTTGTCAATGTGTGCACTCAACTTCCAGAGTTAAACCCATGTGTGGATTCAGCAGTCTGCAAACACTTTCTCTGCAGAGTCCCAAAACAGGCGTTTTCAGCCCATTACCGGCATATGGAAGAAACAGCAGTAAGCACAGGGAAATATCTGCTTCTAAATCCAAAACGCAGCTATCTAACAGAACGGTTGTCAATGTGTGCACTCAACTTCCAGAGTTAAACCCGTGTGTGGATTCAGCAGTCTGCAGAGACTTTCTCTGCAGAGTCCCAAAACAGGCGTTTTCAGCCCATTACCGGCATATGGAAGAAACAGCAGTAAGCACAGGGAAATATCTGCTTCTAAATCCAAAACGCAGCTATCTAACAGAACGGTTGTCAATGTGTGCACTCAACTTCCAGAGTTAAACCCGTGTGTGGATTCAGCAGTCTGCAGAGACTTTCTCTGCAGAGTCCCAAAACAGGCATTTTCAGCCCATTACCGGCATATGGAAGAAACAGCAGTAAGCACAGGGAAATATCTGCTTCTAAATCCAAAACGCAGCTATCTAACAGAACGGTTGTCAATGTGTGCACTCAACTTCCAGAGTTAAACCCGTGTGTGGATTCAGCAGTCTGCAGAGACTTTCTCTGCAGAGTCCCAAAACAGGCGTTTTCAGCCCATTACCGTCATATGGAAGAAACAGCAGTAAGCACAGGGAAATATCTGCTTCTAAATCCAAAACGCAGCTATCTAACAGAACGGTTGTCAATGTGTGCACTCAACTTCCAGAGTTAAACCGGTGTGTGGATTCAGCAGTCTGCAGAGACTTTCTCTGCAGAGTCCCAAAACAGGCGTTTTCAGCCCATTACCGGCATATGGAAGAAACAGCAGTAAGCACAGGGAAATATCTGCTTCTAAATCCAAAACGCAGCTATCTAACAGAACGGTTGTCAATGTGTGCACTCAACTTCCAGAGTTAAACCCGTGTGTGGATTCAGCAGTCTGCAGAGACTTTCTCTGCAGAGTCCCAAAACAGGCGTTTTCAGCCCATTACCGGCATATGGAAGAAACAGCAGTAAGCACAGGGAAATATCTGCTTCTAAATCCAAAACGCAGCTATCTAACAGAACGGTTGTCAATGTGTGCACTCAACTTCCAGAGTTAAACCCGTGTGTGGATTCAGCAGTCTGCAAACACTTTCTCTGCAGAGTCCCAAAACAGGCGTTTTCAGCCCATTACCGGCATAGGGAAGAAACAGCAGTAAGCACAGGGAAATATCTGCTTCTAAATCCAAAACGCAGCTATCTAACAGAACGGTTGTCAATGTGTGCACTCAACTTCCAGAGTTAAACCCGTGTGTGGATTCAGCAGTCTGCAAACACTTTCTCTGCAGAGTCCCAAAACAGGCGTTTTCAGCCCATTACCGGCATATGGAAGAAACAGCAGTAAGCACAGGGAAATATCTGCTTCTAAATCCAAAACGCAGCTATCTAACAGAACGGTTGTCAATGTGTGCACTCAACTTCCAGAGTTAAACCCGTGTGTGGATTCAGCAGTCTGCAGAGACTTTCTCTGCAGAGTCCCAAAACAGGCGTTTTCAGCCCATTACCGGCATATGGAAGAAACAGCAGTAAGCACAGGGAAATATCTGCTTCTAAATCCAAAACGCAGCTATCTAACAGAACGGTTGTCAATGTGTGCACTCAACTTCCAGAGTTAAACCCGTGTGTGGATTCAGCAGTCTGCAGAGACTTTCTCTGCAGAGTCCCAAAACAGGCGTTTTCAGCCCATTACCGGCATATGGAAGAAACAGCAGTAAGCACAGGGAAATATCTGCTTCTAAATCCAAAACGCAGCTATCTAACAGAACGGTTGTCAATGTGTGCACTCAACTTCCAGTGTTAAACCCGTATGTGGATTCAGCAGTCTGCAAACACTTTCTCTGCAGAGTCCCAAAACAGGCGTTTTCAGCCCATTACCGGCATATGGAAGAAACAGCAGTAAGCACAGGGAAATATCTGCTTCTAAATCCAAAACGCAGCTATCTAACAGAACGGTTGTCAATGTGTGCACTCAACTTCCAGAGTTAAACCAGTGTGTGGATTCAGCAGTCTGCAGAGACTTTCTCTGCAGAGTCCCAAAACAGGCGTTTTCAGCCCATTACCGGCATATGGAAGAAACAGCAGTAAGCACAGGGAAATATCTGCTTCTAAATCCAAAACGCAGCTATCTAACAGAACGGTTGTCAATGTGTGCACTCAACTTCCAGAGTTAAACCAGTGTGTGGATTCAGCAGTCTGCAGAGACTTTCTCTGCAGAGTCCCAAAACAGGCGTTTTCAGCCCATTACCGGCATATGGAAGAAACAGCAGTAAGCACAGGGAAATATCTGCTTCTAAATCCAAAACGCAGCTATCTAACAGAACGGTTGTCAATGTGTGCACTCAACTTCCAGAGTTAAACCCGTGTGTGGATTCAGCAGTCTGCAACCACTTTCTCTGCAGAGTCCCAAAACAGGCGTTTTCAGCCCATTACCGGCATATGGAAGAAACAGCAGTAAGCACATGGAAATATCTGCTTCTAAATCCAAAACGCAGCTATCTAACAGAACGGATGTCAATGTGTGCACTCAACTTCCAGAGTTAAACCCGTGTGTGGATTCAGCAGTCTGCAGAGACTTTCTCTGCAGAGTCCCAAAACAGGCGTTTTCAGCCCATTACCGGCATATGGAAGAAACAGCAGTAAGCACAGGGAAATATCTGCTTCTAAATCCAAAATGCAGCTATCTAACAGAACGGTTGTCAATGTGTGCACTCAACTTCCAGAGTTAAACCCGTGTGTGGATTCAGCAGTCTGCAGAGACTTTCTCTGCAGAGTCCCAAAGCAGGCGTTTTCAGCCCATTACCGGCATATGGAAGAAACAGCAGTAAGCACAGGGAAATATCTGCTTCTAAATCCAAAACGCAGCTATCTAACAGAACGGTTGTCAATGTGTGCACTCAACTTCCAGAGTTAAACCCGTGTGTGGATTCAGCAGTCTGCAGAGACTTTCTCTGCAGAGTCCCAAAAGAGGCGTTTTCAGTCCATTACCGGCATATGGAAGAAACAGCAGTAAGCACAGGGAAATATCTGCTTCTAAATCCAAAACGCAGCTATCTAACAGAACGGTTGTCAATGTGTGCACTCAACTTCCAGAGGTAAACCCGTGTGTGGATTCAGCAGTCTGCAAACACTTTCTCTGCAGAGTCCCAAAACAGGCGTTTTCAGCCCATTACCGGCATATGGAAGAAACAGCAGTAAGCACAGGGAAATATCTGCTTCTAAATCCAAAACGCAGCTATCTAACAGAACGGTTGTCAATGTGTGCACTCAACTTCCAGAGTTAATCCGGTGTGTGGATTCAGCAGTCTGCAAACACTTTCTCTGCAGAGTCCCAAAACAGGCGTTTTCAGCCCATTACCGGCATATGGAAGAAACAGCAGTAAGCACAGGGAAATATCTGCTTCTAAATCCAAAACGCAGCTATCTAACAGAACGGTTGTCAATGTGTGCACTCAACTTCCAGAGTTAAACCCGTGTGTGGATTCGGCAGTCTGCAGAGACTTTCTCTGCAGAGTCCCAAAACAGGCGTTTTCAGCCCATTACCGGCATATGGAAGAAACAGCAGTAAGCACAGGGAAATATCTGCTTCTAAATCCAAAACGCAGCTATCTAACAGAACGGTTGTCAATGTGTGCACTCAACTTCCAGAGTTAAACCCGTGTGTGGATTCAGCAGTCTGCAGAGACTTTCTCTGCAGAGTCCCAAAACAGGCGTTTTCAGCCCATTACCGGCATATGGAAGAAACAGCAGTAAGCACAGGGAAATATCTGCTTCTAAATCCAAAACGCAGCTATCTAACAGAACGGTTGTCAATGTGTGCACTCAACTTCCAGAGTTAAACCCGTGTGTGGATTCAGCAGTCTGCAGAGACTTTCTCTGCAGAGTCCCAAAACAGGCGTTTTCAGCCCATTACCGGCATATGGAAGAAACAGCAGTAAGCACAGGGAAATATCTGCTTCTAAATCCAAAACGCAGCTATCTAACAGAACGGTTGTCAATGTGTGCACTCAACTTCCAGAGTTAAACCCGTGTGTGGATTCAGCAGTCTGCAAACACTTTCTCTGCAGAGTCCCAAAACAGGCGTTTTCAGCCCATTACCGTCATATGGAAGAAACAGCAGTAAGCACAGGGAAATATCTGCTTCTAAATCCAAAACGCAGCTATATAACAGAACGGTTGTCAATGTGTGTACTCAACTTACAGAGTTAATCCGGTGTGTGGATTCAGCAGTCTGCAAACACTTTCTCTGCAGAGTCCCAAAACAGGCGTTTTCAGCCCATTACCGGCATATGGAAGAAACAGCAGTAAGCACAGGGAAATATCTGCTTCTAAATCCAAAACGCAGCTATCAAACAGAACGGTTGTCAATGTGTGCACTCAACTTCCAGAGGTAAACCCGTGTGTGGATTCGGCAGTCTGCAGAGACTTTCTCTGCAGAGTCCCAAAGCAGGCGTTTTCAGCCCATTACCGGCATATGGAAGAAACAGCAGTAAGCACAGGGAAATATCTGCTTCTAAATCCAAAACGCAGCTATCTAACAGAACGGTTGTCAATGTGTGCACTCAACTTCCAGAGTTAAACCCGTGTGTGGATTCAGCAGTCTGCAGAGACTTTCTCTGCAGAGTCCCAAAACAGGCGTTTTCAGCCCATTACCGGCATATGGAAGAAACAGCAGTAAGCACAGGGAAATATCTGCTTCTAAATCCAAAACGCAGCTATCTAACAGAACGGTTGTCAATGTGTGCACTCAACTTCCAGAGGTAAACCCGTGTGTGGATTCAGCAGTCTGCAAACACTTTCTCTGCAGAGTCCCAAAACAGGCGTTTTCAGCCCATTACCGGCATATGGAAGAAACAGCAGTAAGCACAGGGAAATATCTGCTTCTAAATCCAAAACGCAGCTATCTAACAGAACGGTTGTCAATGTGTGCACTCAACTTCCAGAGTTAATCCGGTGTGTGGATTCAGCAGTCTGCAAACACTTTCTCTGCAGAGTCCCAAAACAGGCGTTTTCAGCCCATTACCGGCATATGGAAGAAACAGCAGTAAGCACAGGGAAATATCTGCTTCTAAATCCAAAACGCAGCTATCTAACAGAACGGTTGTCAATGTGTGCACTCAACTTCCAGAGTTAAACCCGTGTGTGGATTCGGCAGTCTGCAGAGACTTTCTCTGCAGAGTCCCAAAACAGGCGTTTTCAGCCCATTACCGGCATATGGAAGAAACAGCAGTAAGCACAGGGAAATATCTGCTTCTAAATCCAAAACGCAGCTATCTAACAGAACGGTTGTCAATGTGTGCACTCAACTTCCAGAGTTAAACCCGTGTGTGGATTCAGCAGTCTGCAGAGACTTTCTCTGCAGAGTCCCAAAACAGGCGTTTTCAGCCCATTACCGGCATATGGAAGAAACAGCAGTAAGCACAGGGAAATATCTGCTTCTAAATCCAAAACGCAGCTATCTAACAGAACGGTTGTCAATGTGTGCACTCAACTTCCAGAGTTAAACCCGTGTGTGGATTCAGCAGTCTGCAGAGACTTTCTCTGCAGAGTCCCAAAACAGGCGTTTTCAGCCCATTACCGGCATATGGAAGAAACAGCAGTAAGCACAGGGAAATATCTGCTTCTAAATCCAAAACGCAGCTATCTAACAGAACGGTTGTCAATGTGTGCACTCAACTTCCAGAGTTAAACCCGTGTGTGGATTCAGCAGTCTGCAAACACTTTCTCTGCAGAGTCCCAAAACAGGCGTTTTCAGCCCATTACCGGCATATGGAAGAAACAGCAGTAAGCACAGGGAAATATCTGCTTCTAAATCCAAAACGCAGCTATCTAACAGAACGGTTGTCAATGTGTGCACTCAACTTCCAGAGTTAATCCGGTGTGTGGATTCAGCAGTCTGCAAACACTTTCTCTGCAGAGTCCCAAAACAGGCGTTTTCAGCCCATTACCGGCATATGGAAGAAACAGCAGTAAGCACAGGGAAATATCTGCTTCTAAATCCAAAACGCAGCTATCTAACAGAACGGTTGTCAATGTGTGCACTCAACTTCCAGAGGTAAACCCGTGTGTGGATTCGGCAGTCTGCAGAGACTTTCTCTGCAGAGTCCCAAAACAGGCGTTTTCAGCCCATTACCGGCATATGGAAGAAACAGCAGTAAGCACAGGGAAATATCTGCTTCTAAATCCAAAACGCAGCTATCTAACAGAACGGTTGTCAATGTGTGCACTCAACTTCCAGAGTTAAACCCGTGTGTGGATTCAGCAGTCTGCAAACACTTTCTCTGCAGAGTCCCAAAACAGGCGTTTTCAGCCCATTACCGGCATAGGGAAGAAACAGCAGTAAGCACAGGGAAATATCTGCTTCTAAATCCAAAACGCAGCTATCTAACAGAACGGTTGTCAATGTGTGCACTCAACTTCCAGAGTTAAACCCGTGTGTGGATTCAGCAGTCTGCAGAGACTTTCTCTGCAGAGTCCCAAAACAGGCGTTTTCAGCCCATTACCGGCATATGGAAGAAACAGCAGTCAGCACAGGGAAATATCTGCTTCTAAATCCAAAACGCAGCTATCTAACAGAACGGTTGTCAATGTGTGCACTCAACTTCCAGAGTTAAACCCGTGTGTGGATTCAGCAGTCTGCAGAGATTTTCTCTGCAGAGTCCCAAAACAGGCGTTTTCAGCCCATTACCGGTATATGGAAGAAACAGCAGTAAGCACAGGGAAATATCTGCTTCTAAATCCAAAACGCAGCTATCTAACAGAACGGTTGTCAATGTGGGCACTCAACTTCCAGAGTTAAACCCGTGTGTGGATTCAGCAGTCTGCAGAGACTTTCTCTGCAGAGTCCCAAAACAGGCGTTTTCAGCCCATTACCGGCATATGGAAGAAACAGCAGTAAGCACAGGGAAATATCTGCTTCTAAATCCAAAACGCAGCTATCTAACAGAACGGTTGTCAATGTGTGCACTCAACTTCCAGAGTTAATCCGGTGTGTGGATTCAGCAGTCTGCAAACACTTTCTCTGCAGAGTCCCAAAACAGGCGTTTTCAGCCCATTACCGGCCTATGGAAGAAACAGCAGTAAGCACAGGGAAATATCTGCTTCTAAATCCAAAACGCAGCTATCTAACAGAACGGTTGTCAATGTGTGCACTCAACTTCCATAGTTAAACCCGTGTGTGGATTCAGCAGTCTGCAGAGACTTTCTCTGCAGAGTCCCAAAACAGGCGTTTTCAGCCCATTACCGGCATAGGGAAGAAACAGCAGTAAGCACAGGGAAATATCTGCTTCTAAATCCAAAACGCAGCTATCTAACAGAACGGTTGTCAATGTGTGCACTCAACTTCCAGAGTTAAACCCGTGTGTGGATTCAGCAGTCTGCAGAGACTTTCTCTGCAGAGTCCCAAAACAGGCGTTTTCAGCCCATTACCGGCATATGGAAGAAACAGCAGTAAGCACAGGGAAATATCTGCTTCTAAATCCAAAACGCAGCTATCTAACAGAACGGTTGTCAATGTGTGCACTCAACTTCCAGAGTTAAACCCGTGTGTGGATTCAGCAGTCTGCAGAGACTTTCTCTGCAGAGTCCCAAAACAGGCGTTTTCAGCCCATTACCAGCATATGGAAGAAACAGCAGTAAGCACAGGGAAATATCTGCTTCTAAATCCAAAACGCAGCTATCTAACAGAACGGTTGTCAATGTGTGCACTCAACTTCCAGAGTTAAACCCGTGTGTGGATTCAGCAGTCTGCAGAGACTTTCTCTGCAGAGTCCCAAAACAGGCGTTTTCAGCCCATTACCGGCATATGGAAGAAACAGCAGTAAGCACAGGGAAATATCTGCTTCTAAATCCAAAACGCAGCTATCTAACAGAACGGTTGTCAATGTGTGCACTCAACTTCCAGAGTTAAACCCGTGTGTGGATTCAGCAGTCTGCAGAGACTTTCTCTGCAGAGTCCCAAAACAGGCGTTTTCAGCCCATTACCGGCATATGGAAGAAACAGCAGTAAGCACAGGGAAATATCTGCTTCTAAATCCAAAACGCAGCTATCTAACAGAACGGTTGTCAATGTGTGCACTCAACTTCCAGAGTTAAACCCGTGTGTGGATTCAGCAGTCTGCAGAGACTTTCTCTGCAGAGTCCCAAAACAGGCATTTTCAGCCCATTACCGGCATATGGAAGAAACAGCAGTAAGCACAGGGAAATATCTGCTTCTAAATCCAAAACGCAGCTATCTAACAGAACGGTTGTCAATGTGTGCACTCAACTTCCAGAGTTAAACCCGTGTGTGGATTCAGCAGTCTGCAGAGACTTTCTCTGCAGAGTCCCAAAACAGGCGTTTTCAGCCCATTACCGGCATATGGAAGAAACAGCAGTAAGCACAGGGAAATATCTGCTTCTAAATCCAAAACGCAGCTATCTAACAGAACGGTTGTCAATGTGTGCACTCAACTTCCAGGGTTAAACCCGTGTGTGGATTCAGCAGTCTGCAGAGACTTTCTCTGCAGAGTCCCAAAACAGGCGTTTTCAGCCCATTACCGGCATATGGAAGAAACAGCAGTAAGCACAGGGAAATATCTGCTTCTAAATCCAAAACGCAGCTATCTAACAGAACGGTTGTCAATGTGTGCACTCAACTTCCAGAGTTAAACCCGTGTGTGGATTCAGCAGTCTGCAGAGACTTTCTCTGCAGAGTCCCAAAACAGGCGTTTTCAGCCCATTACCGGCATATGGAAGAAACAGCAGTAAGCACAGGGAAATATCTGCTTCTAAATCCAAAACGCAGCTATCTAACAGAACGGTTGTCAATGTGTGCACTCAACTTCCAGAGTTAAACCCGTGTGTGGATTCAGCAGTCTGCAGAGACTTTCTCTGCAGAGTCCCAAAACAGGCGTTTTCAGCCCATTACCGGCATATGGAAGAAACAGCAGTAAGCACAGGGAAATATCTGCTTCTAAATCCAAAACGCAGCTATCTAACAGAACGGTTCTCAATGTGTGCACTCAACTTCCAGAGTTAAATCCGTGTGTGGATTCAGCAGTCTGCAAACACTTTCTCTGCAGAGTCCCAAAACAGGCGTTTTCAGCCCATTACCGGCATATGGAAGAAACAGCAGTAAGCACAGGGAAATATCTGCTTCTAAATCCAAAACGCAGCTATCTAACAGAACGGTTGTCAATGTGTGCACTCAACTTCCAGAGTTAAACCCGTGTGTGGATTCAGCAGTCTGCAAACACTTTCTCTGCAGAGTCCCAAAACAGGCGTTTTAAGCCCATTACCGGCATATGGAAGAAACAGCAGTAAGCACATGGAAATATCTGCTTCTAAATCCAAAACGCAGCTATCTAACAGAACGGATGTCAATGTGTGCACTCAACTTCCAGAGTTAAACCCGTGTGTGGATTCAGCAGTCTGCAGAGACTTTCTCTGCAGAGTCCCAAAACAGGCGTTTTCAGCCCATTACCGGCATATGGAAGAAACAGCAGTAAGCACAGGGAAATATCTTCTTCTAAATCCAAAACGCAGCTATCTAACAGAACGGTTGTCAATGTGTGCACTCAACTTCCAGAGATAAACCCGTGTGTGGATTCAGCAGTCTGCAGAGACTTTCTCTGCAGAGTCCCAAAACAGGCGTTTTCAGCCCATTACCGGCATATGGAAGAAACAGCAGTAAGCACAGGGAAATATCTGCTTCTAAATCCAAAACGGAGCTATCTAACAGAACGGTTGTCAATGTGTGCACTCAACTTCCAGAGTTAAACCCGTGTGTGGATTCAGCAGTCTGCAGAGACTTTCTCTGCAGAGTCCCAAAACAGGCGTTTTCAGCCCATTACCGGCATATGGAAGAAACAGCAGTAAGCACAGGGAAATATGTGCTTCTAAATCCAAAACGCAGCTATCTAACAGAACGGTTGTCAATGTGTGCACTCAACTTCCAGAGTTAAACCCGTGTGTGGTTTCAGCAGTCTGCAGAGACTTTCTCTGCAGATTCCCAAAACAGGCGTTTTCAGCCCATTACCGGCATATGGAAGAAACAGCAGTAAGCACAGGGAAATATCTGCTTCTAAATCCAAAACGCAGCTATCTAACAGAACGGTTGTCAATGTGTGCACTCAACTTGCAGAGTTAATCCGGTGTGTGGATTCAGCAGTCTGCAAACACTTTCTCTGCAGAGTCCCAAAACAGGCGTTTTCAGCCCATTACCGGCATATGGAAGAAACAGCAGTCAGCACAGGGAAATATCTGCTTCTAAATCCAAAACGCAGCTATCTAACAGAACGGTTGTCAATGTGTGCACTCAACTTCCAGAGTTAAACCCGTGTGTGGATTCGGCAGTCTGCAGAGACTTTCTCTGCAGAGTCCCAAAACAGGCGTTTTCAGCCCATTACCGGCATATGGAAGAAACAGCAGTAAGCACATGGAAATATCTGCTTCTAAATCCAAAACGCAGCTATCTAACAGAACGGTTGTCAATGTGTGCACTCAACTTCCAGAGTTAAACCCGTGTGTGGATTCAGCAGTCTGCAAACACTTTCTCTGCAGAGTCCCAAAACAGGCGTTTTCAGCCCATTACCGTCATATGGAAGAAACAGCAGTAAGCACAGGGAAATATCTGCTTCTAAATCCAAAACGCAGCTATCTAACAGAACGGTTGTCAATGTGTGCACTCAACTTCCAGAGTTAAACCCGTGTGTGGATTCAGCAGTCTGCAGAGACTTTCTCTGCAGAGTCCCAAAACAGGCGTTTTCAGCCCATTACCGGCATATGGAAGAAACAGCAGTAAGCACAGGGAAATATCTGCTTCTAAATCCAAAACGCAGCTATCTAACAGAACGGTTGTCAATGTGTGCACTCAACTTCCAGAGTTAAACCCGTGTGTGGATTCAGCAGTCTGCAGAGACTTTCTCTGCAGAGTCCCAAAACAGGCGTTTTCAGCCCATTACCGGCATATGGAAGAAACAGCAGTAAGCACAGGGAAATATCTGCTTCTAAATCCAAAACGCAGCTATCTAACAGAACGGTTGTCAATGTGTGCACTCAACTTCCAGTGTTAAACCCGTATGTGGATTCAGCAGTCTGCAAACACTTTCTCTGCAGAGTCCCAAAACAGGCGTTTTCAGCCCATTACCGGCATATGGAAGAAACAGCAGTAAGCACAGGGAAATATCTGCTTCTAAATCCAAAACGCAGCTATCTAAAAGAACGGTTGTCAATGTGTGCACTCAACTTCCAGAGTTAAACCAGTGTGTGGATTCAGCAGTCTGCAGAGACTTTCTCTGCAGAGTCCCAAAACAGGCATTTTCAGCCCATTACCGGCATACGGAAGAAACAGCAGTAAGCACAGGGAAATATCTGCTTCTCAATCCAAAACGCAGCTATCTAACAGAACGGTTCTCAATGTGTGCACTCAACTTCCAGAGTTAAATCCGTGTGTGGATTCAGCAGTCTGCAGAGACTTTCTCTGCAGAGTCCCAAAACAGGCGTTTTCAGCCCATTACCGGCATATGGAAGAAACAGCAGTAAGCACAGGGAAATATCTGCTTCTAAATCCAAAACGCAGCTATCTAACAGAACGGTTGTCAATGTGTGCACTCAACTTCCAGAGTTAAACCCGTGTGTGGATTCAGCAGTCTGCAAACACTTTCTCTGCAGAGTCCCAAAACAGGCGTTTTCAGCCCATTACCGGCATATGGAAGAAACAGCAGTAAGCACAGGGAAATATCTGCTTCTAAATCCAAAACGCAGCTATCTAACAGAACGGTTGTCAATGTGTGCACTCAACTTCCAGAGTTAAACCCGTGTGTGGATTCAGCAGTCTGCAAACACTTTCTCTGCAGAGTCCCAAAACAGGCGTTTTAAGCCCATTACCGGCATATGGAAGAAACAGCAGTAAGCACATGGAAATATCTGCTTCTAAATCCAAAACGCAGCTATCTAACAGAACGGATGTCAATGTGTGCACTCAACTTCCAGAGTTAAACCCGTGTGTGGATTCAGCAGTCTGCAGAGACTTTCTCTGCAGAGTCCCAAAACAGGCGTTTTCAGCCCATTACCGGCATATGGAAGAAACAGCAGTAAGCACAGGGAAATATCTGCTTCTAAATCCAAAACGCAGCTATCTAACAGAACGGTTGTCAATGTGTGCACTCAACTTCCAGAGTTAAACCCGTGTGTGGTTTCAGCAGTCTGCAGAGACTTTCTCTGCAGATTCCCAAAACAGGCGTTTTCAGCCCATTACCGGCATATGGAAGAAACAGCAGTAAGCACAGGGAAATATCTGCTTCTAAATCCAAAACGCAGCTATCTAACAGAACGGTTGTCAATGTGTGCACTCAACTTGCAGAGTTAATCCGGTGTGTGGATTCAGCAGTCTGCAAACACTTTCTCTGCAGAGTCCCAAAACAGGCGTTTTCAGCCCATTACCGGCATATGGAAGAAACAGCAGTCAGCACAGGGAAATATCTGCTTCTAAATCCAAAACGCAGCTATCTAACAGAACGGTTGTCAATGTGTGCACTCAACTTCCAGAGTTAAACCCGTGTGTGGATTCGGCAGTCTGCAGAGACTTTCTCTGCAGAGTCCCAAAACAGGCGTTTTCAGCCCATTACCGGCATATGGAAGAAACAGCAGTAAGCACATGGAAATATCTGCTTCTAAATCCAAAACGCAGCTATCTAACAGAACGGTTGTCAATGTGTGCACTCAACTTCCAGAGTTAAACCCGTGTGTGGATTCAGCAGTCTGCAGAGACTTTCTCTGCAGAGTCCCAAAACAGGCGTTTTCAGCCCATTACCGGCATATGGAAGAAACAGCAGTAAGCACAGGGAAATATCTGCTTCTAAATCCAAAACGCAGCTATCTAACAGAACGGTTGTCAATGTGTGCACTCAACTTCCAGGGTTAAACCCGTGTGTGGATTCAGCAGTCTGCAGAGACTTTCTCTGCAGAGTCCCAAAACAGGCGTTTTCAGCCCATTACCGGCATATGGAAGAAACAGCAGTAAGCACAGGGAAATATCTGCTTCTAAATCCAAAACGCAGCTATCTAACAGAACGGTTGTCAATGTGTGCACTCAACTTCCAGAGTTAAACCCGTGTGTGGATTCAGCAGTCTGCAGAGACTTTCTCTGCAGAGTCCCAAAACAGGCGTTTTCAGCCCATTACCGGCATATGGAACAAACAGCAGTAAGCACAGGGAAATATCTGCTTCTAAATCCAAAACGCAGCTATCTAACAGAACGGTTGTCAATGTGTGCACTCAACTTCCAGAGTTAAACCCGTGTGTGGATTCAGCAGTCTGCAGAGACTTTCTCTGCAGAGTCCCAAAACAGGCGTTTTCAGCCCATTACCGGCATATGGAAGAAACAGCAGTAAGCACAGGGAAATATCTGCTTCTAAATCCAAAACGCAGCTATCTAACAGAACGGTTCTCAATGTGTGCACTCAACTTCCAGAGTTAAATCCGTGTGTGGATTCAGCAGTCTGCAAACACTTTCTCTGCAGAGTCCCAAAACAGGCGTTTTCAGCCCATTACCGGCATATGGAAGAAACAGCAGTAAGCACAGGGAAATATCTGCTTCTAAATCCAAAACGCAGCTATCTAACAGAACGGTTGTCAATGTGTGCACTCAACTTCCAGAGTTAAACCCGTGTGTGGATTCAGCAGTCTGCAAACACTTTCTCTGCAGAGTCCCAAAACAGGCGTTTTAAGCCCATTACCGGCATATGGAAGAAACAGCAGTAAGCACATGGAAATATCTGCTTCTAAATCCAAAACGCAGCTATCTAACAGAACGGATGTCAATGTGTGCACTCAACTTCCAGAGTTAAACCCGTGTGTGGATTCAGCAGTCTGCAGAGACTTTCTCTGCAGAGTCCCAAAACAGGCGTTTTCAGCCCATTACCGGCATATGGAAGAAACAGCAGTAAGCACAGGGAAATATCTTCTTCTAAATCCAAAACGCAGCTATCTAACAGAACGGTTGTCAATGTGTGCACTCAACTTCCAGAGATAAACCCGTGTGTGGATTCAGCAGTCTGCAGAGACTTTCTCTGCAGAGTCCCAAAACAGGCGTTTTCAGCCCATTACCGGCATATGGAAGAAACAGCAGTAAGCACAGGGAAATATCTGCTTCTAAATCCAAAACGGAGCTATCTAACAGAACGGTTGTCAATGTGTGCACTCAACTTCCAGAGTTAAACCCGTGTGTGGATTCAGCAGTCTGCAGAGACTTTCTCTGCAGAGTCCCAAAACAGGCGTTTTCAGCCCATTACCGGCATATGGAAGAAACAGCAGTAAGCACAGGGAAATATCTGCTTCTAAATCCAAAACGCAGCTATCTAACAGAACGGTTGTCAATGTGTGCACTCAACTTCCAGAGTTAAACCCGTGTGTGGTTTCAGCAGTCTGCAGAGACTTTCTCTGCAGATTCCCAAAACAGGCGTTTTCAGCCCATTACCGGCATATGGAAGAAACAGCAGTAAGCACAGGGAAATATCTGCTTCTAAATCCAAAACGCAGCTATCTAACAGAACGGTTGTCAATGTGTGCACTCAACTTGCAGAGTTAATCCGGTGTGTGGATTCAGCAGTCTGCAAACACTTTCTCTGCAGAGTCCCAAAACAGGCGTTTTCAGCCCATTACCGGCATATGGAAGAAACAGCAGTCAGCACAGGGAAATATCTGCTTCTAAATCCAAAACGCAGCTATCTAACAGAACGGTTGTCAATGTGTGCACTCAACTTCCAGAGTTAAACCCGTGTGTGGATTCGGCAGTCTGCAGAGACTTTCTCTGCAGAGTCCCAAAACAGGCGTTTTCAGCCCATTACCGGCATATGGAAGAAACAGCAGTAAGCACATGGAAATATCTGCTTCTAAATCCAAAACGCAGCTATCTAACAGAACGGTTGTCAATGTGTGCACTCAACTTCCAGAGGTAAACCCGTGTGTGGATTCAGCAGTCTGCAAACACTTTCTCTGCAGAGTCCCAAAACAGGCGTTTTCAGCCCATTACCGTCATATGGAAGAAACAGCAGTAAGCACAGGGAAATATCTGCTTCTAAATCCAAAACGCAGCTATCTAACAGAACGGTTGTCAATGTGTGCACTCAACTTCCAGAGTTAAACCCGTGTGTGGATTCAGCAGTCTGCAGAGACTTTCTCTGCAGAGTCCCAAAACAGGCGTTTTCAGCCCATTACCGGCATATGGAAGAAACAGCAGTAAGCACAGGGAAATATCTGCTTCTAAATCCAAAACGCAGCTATCTAACAGAACGGTTGTCAATGTGTGCACTCAACTTCCAGAGTTAAACCCGTGTGTGGATTCAGCAGTCTGCAGAGACTTTCTCTGCAGAGTCCCAAAACAGGCGTTTTCAGCCCATTACCGGCATATGGAAGAAACAGCAGTAAGCACAGGGAAATATCTGCTTCTAAATCCAAAACGCAGCTATCTAACAGAACGGTTGTCAATGTGTGCACTCAACTTCCAGTGTTAAACCCGTATGTGGATTCAGCAGTCTGCAAACACTTTCTCTGCAGAGTCCCAAAACATGCGTTTTCAGCCCATTACCGGCATATGGAAGAAACAGCAGTAAGCACAGGGAAATATCTGCTTCTAAATCCAAAACGCAGCTATCTAAAAGAACGGTTGTCAATGTGTGCACTCAACTTCCAGAGTTAAACCAGTGTGTGGATTCAGCAGTCTGCAGAGACTTTCTCTGCAGAGTCCCAAAACAGGCATTTTCAGCCCATTACCGGCATACGGAAGAAACAGCAGTAAGCACAGGGAAATATCTGCTTCTCAATCCAAAACGCAGCTATCTAACAGAACGGTTCTCAATGTGTGCACTCAACTTCCAGAGTTAAATCCGTGTGTGGATTCAGCAGTCTGCAGAGACTTTCTCTGCAGAGTCCCAAAACAGGCGTTTTCAGCCCATTACCGGCATATGGAAGAAACAGCAGTAAGCACAGGGAAATATCTGCTTCTAAATCCAAAACGCAGCTATCTAACAGAACGGTTGTCAATGTGTGCACTCAACTTCCAGAGTTAAACCCGTGTGTGGATTCAGCAGTCTGCAAACACTTTCTCTGCAGAGTCCCAAAACAGGCGTTTTCAGCCCATTACCGGCATATGGAAGAAACAGCAGTAAGCACAGGGAAATATCTGCTTCTAAATCCAAAACGCAGCTATCTAACAGAACGGTTGTCAATGTGTGCACTCAACTTCCAGAGTTAAACCCGTGTGTGGATTCAGCAGTCTGCAAACACTTTCTCTGCAGAGTCCCAAAACAGGCGTTTTAAGCCCATTACCGGCATATGGAAGAAACAGCAGTAAGCACATGGAAATATCTGCTTCTAAATCCAAAACGCAGCTATCTAACAGAACGGATGTCAATGTGTGCACTCAACTTCCAGAGTTAAACCCGTGTGTGGATTCAGCAGTCTGCAGAGACTTTCTCTGCAGAGTCCCAAAACAGGCGTTTTCAGCCCATTACCGGCATATGGAAGAAACAGCAGTAAGCACAGGGAAATATCTTCTTCTAAATCCAAAACGCAGCTATCTAACAGAACGGTTGTCAATGTGTGCACTCAACTTCCAGAGATAAACCCGTGTGTGGATTCAGCAGTCTGCAGAGACTTTCTCTGCAGAGTCCCAAAACAGGCGTTTTCAGCCCATTACCGGCATATGGAAGAAACAGCAGTAAGCACAGGGAAATATCTGCTTCTAAATCCAAAACGGAGCTATCTAACAGAACGGTTGTCAATGTGTGCACTCAACTTCCAGAGTTAAACCCGTGTGTGGATTCAGCAGTCTGCAGAGACTTTCTCTGCAGAGTCCCAAAACAGGCGTTTTCAGCCCATTACCGGCATATGGAAGAAACAGCAGTAAGCACAGGGAAATATCTGCTTCTAAATCCAAAACGCAGCTATCTAACAGAACGGTTGTCAATGTGTGCACTCAACTTCCAGAGTTAAACCCGTGTGTGGTTTCAGCAGTCTGCAGAGACTTTCTCTGCAGATTCCCAAAACAGGCGTTTTCAGCCCATTACCGGCATATGGAAGAAACAGCAGTAAGCACAGGGAAATATCTGCTTCTAAATCCAAAACGCAGCTATCTAACAGAACGGTTGTCAATGTGTGCACTCAACTTGCAGAGTTAATCCGGTGTGTGGATTCAGCAGTCTGCAAACACTTTCTCTGCAGAGTCCCAAAACAGGCGTTTTCAGCCCATTACCGGCATATGGAAGAAACAGCAGTCAGCACAGGGAAATATCTGCTTCTAAATCCAAAACGCAGCTATCTAACAGAACGGTTGTCAATGTGTGCACTCAACTTCCAGAGTTAAACCCGTGTGTGGATTCGGCAGTCTGCAGAGACTTTCTCTGCAGAGTCCCAAAACAGGCGTTTTCAGCCCATTACCGGCATATGGAAGAAACAGCAGTAAGCACATGGAAATATCTGCTTCTAAATCCAAAACGCAGCTATCTAACAGAACGGTTGTCAATGTGTGCACTCAACTTCCAGAGTTAAACCCGTGTGTGGATTCAGCAGTCTGCAAACACTTTCTCTGCAGAGTCCCAAAACAGGCGTTTTCAGCCCATTACCGTCATATGGAAGAAACAGCAGTAAGCACAGGGAAATATCTGCTTCTAAATCCAAAACGCAGCTATCTAACAGAACGGTTGTCAATGTGTGCACTCAACTTCCAGAGTTAAACCCGTGTGTGGATTCAGCAGTCTGCAGAGACTTTCTCTGCAGAGTCCCAAAACAGGCGTTTTCAGCCCATTACCGGCATATGGAAGAAACAGCAGTAAGCACAGGGAAATATCTGCTTCTAAATCCAAAACGCAGCTATCTAACAGAACGGTTGTCAATGTGTGCACTCAACTTCCAGAGTTAAACCCGTGTGTGGATTCAGCAGTCTGCAGAGACTTTCTCTGCAGAGTCCCAAAACAGGCGTTTTCAGCCCATTACCGGCATATGGAAGAAACAGCAGTAAGCACAGGGAAATATCTGCTTCTAAATCCAAAACGCAGCTATCTAACAGAACGGTTGTCAATGTGTGCACTCAACTTCCAGTGTTAAACCCGTATGTGGATTCAGCAGTCTGCAAACACTTTCTCTGCAGAGTCCCAAAACAGGCGTTTTCAGCCCATTACCGGCATATGGAAGAAACAGCAGTAAGCACAGGGAAATATCTGCTTCTAAATCCAAAACGCAGCTATCTAAAAGAACGGTTGTCAATGTGTGCACTCAACTTCCAGAGTTAAACCAGTGTGTGGATTCAGCAGTCTGCAGAGACTTTCTCTGCAGAGTCCCAAAACAGGCATTTTCAGCCCATTACCGGCATACGGAAGAAACAGCAGTAAGCACAGGGAAATATCTGCTTCTCAATCCAAAACGCAGCTATCTAACAGAACGGTTCTCAATGTGTGCACTCAACTTCCAGAGTTAAATCCGTGTGTGGATTCAGCAGTCTGCAGAGACTTTCTCTGCAGAGTCCCAAAACAGGCGTTTTCAGCCCATTACCGGCATATGGAAGAAACAGCAGTAAGCACAGGGAAATATCTGCTTCTAAATCCAAAACGCAGCTATCTAACAGAACGGTTGTCAATGTGTGCACTCAACTTCCAGAGTTAAACCCGTGTGTGGATTCAGCAGTCTGCAAACACTTTCTCTGCAGAGTCCCAAAACAGGCGTTTTCAGCCCATTACCGGCATATGGAAGAAACAGCAGTAAGCACAGGGAAATATCTGCTTCTAAATCCAAAACGCAGCTATCTAACAGAACGGTTGTCAATGTGTGCACTCAACTTCCAGAGTTAATCCGGTGTGTGGATTCAGCAGTCTGCAAACACTTTCTCTGCAGAGTCCCAAAACAGGCGTTTTCAGCCCATTACCGGCATATGGAAGAAACAGCAGTAAGCACAGGGAAATATCTGCTTCTAAATCCAAAACGCAGCTATCTAACAGAACGGTTGTCAATGTGTGCACTCAACTTCCAGAGGTAAACCCGTGTGTGGATTCGGCAGTCTGCAGAGACTTTCTCTGCAGAGTCCCAAAACAGGCGTTTTCAGCCCATTACCGGCATATGGAAGAAACAGCAGTAAGCACAGGGAAATATCTGCTTCTAAATCCAAAACGCAGCTATCTAACAGAACGGTTGTCAATGTGTGCACTCAACTTCCAGAGTTAAACCCGTGTGTGGATTCAGCAGTCTGCAAACACTTTCTCTGCAGAGTCCCAAAACAGGCGTTTTCAGCCCATTACCGGCATAGGGAAGAAACAGCAGTAAGCACAGGGAAATATCTGCTTCTAAATCCAAAACGCAGCTATCTAACAGAACGGTTGTCAATGTGTGCACTCAACTTCCAGAGTTAAACCCGTGTGTGGATTCAGCAGTCTGCAGAGACTTTCTCTGCAGAGTCCCAAAACAGGCGTTTTCAGCCCATTACCGGCATATGGAAGAAACAGCAGTCAGCACAGGGAAATATCTGCTTCTAAATCCAAAACGCAGCTATCTAACAGAACGGTTGTCAATGTGTGCACTCAACTTCCAGAGTTAAACCCGTGTGTGGATTCAGCAGTCTGCAGAGATTTTCTCTGCAGAGTCCCAAAACAGGCGTTTTCAGCCCATTACCGGTATATGGAAGAAACAGCAGTAAGCACAGGGAAATATCTGCTTCTAAATCCAAAACGCAGCTATCTAACAGAACGGTTGTCAATGTGGGCACTCAACTTCCAGAGTTAAACCCGTGTGTGGATTCAGCAGTCTGCAGAGACTTTCTCTGCAGAGTCCCAAAACAGGCGTTTTCAGCCCATTACCGGCATATGGAAGAAACAGCAGTAAGCACAGGGAAATATCTGCTTCTAAATCCAAAACGCAGCTATCTAACAGAACGGTTGTCAATGTGTGCACTCAACTTCCAGAGTTAATCCGGTGTGTGGATTCAGCAGTCTGCAAACACTTTCTCTGCAGAGTCCCAAAACAGGCGTTTTCAGCCCATTACCGGCATAGGGAAGAAACAGCAGTAAGCACAGGGAAATATCTGCTTCTAAATCCAAAACGCAGCTATCTAACAGAACGGTTGTCAATGTGTGCACTCAACTTCCAGAGTTAAACCCGTGTGTGGATTCAGCAGTCTGCAAACACTTTCTCTGCAGAGTCCCAAAACAGGCGTTTTCAGCCCATTACCGGCCTATGGAAGAAACAGCAGTAAGCACAGGGAAATATCTGCTTCTAAATCCAAAACGCAGCTATCTAACAGAACGGTTGTCAATGTGTGCACTCAACTTCCATAGTTAAACCCGTGTGTGGATTCAGCAGTCTGCAGAGACTTTCTCTGCAGAGTCCCAAAACAGGCGTTTTCAGCCCATTACCGGCATAGGGAAGAAACAGCAGTAAGCACAGGGAAATATCTGCTTCTAAATCCAAAACGCAGCTATCTAACAGAACGGTTGTCAATGTGTGCACTCAACTTCCAGAGTTAAACCCGTGTGTGGATTCAGCAGTCTGCAGAGACTTTCTCTGCAGAGTCCCAAAACAGGCGTTTTCAGCCCATTACCGGCATATGGAAGAAACAGCAGTAAGCACAGGGAAATATCTGCTTCTAAATCCAAAACGCAGCTATCTAACAGAACGGTTGTCAATGTGTGCACTCAACTTCCAGAGTTAAACCCGTGTGTGGATTCAGCGGTCTGCAGAGACTTTCTCTGCAGAGTCCCAAAACAGGCGTTTTCAGCCCATTACCAGCATATGGAAGAAACAGCAGTAAGCACAGGGAAATATCTGCTTCTAAATCCAAAACGCAGCTATCTAACAGAACGGTTGTCAATGTGTGCACTCAACTTCCAGAGTTAAACCCGTGTGTGGATTCAGCAGTCTGCAGAGACTTTCTCTGCAGAGTCCCAAAACAGGCGTTTTCAGCCCATTACCGGCATATGGAAGAAACAGCAGTAAGCACAGGGAAATATCTGCTTCTAAATCCAAAACGCAGCTATCTAACAGAACGGTTGTCAATGTGTGCACTCAACTTCCAGAGTTAAACCCGTGTGTGGATTCAGCAGTCTGCAAACACTTTCTCTGCAGAGTCCCAAAACAGGCGTTTTCAGCCCATTACCGGCATATGGAAGAAACAGCAGTAAGCACAGGGAAATATCTGCTTCTAAATCCAAAACGCAGCTATCTAACAGAACGGTTGTCAATGTGTGCACTCAACTTCCAGAGTTAAACCCGTGTGTGGATTCAGCAGTCTGCAGAGACTTTCTCTGCAGAGTCCCAAAACAGGCGTTTTCAGCCCATTACCGGCATATGGAAGAAACAGCAGTAAGCACAGGGAAATATCTGCTTCTAAATCCAAAACGCAGCTATCTAACAGAACGGTTCTCAATGTGTGCACTCAACTTCCAGGGTTAAACCCGTGTGTGGATTCAGCAGTCTGCAGAGACTTTCTCTGCAGAGTCCCAAAACAGGCGTTTTCAGCCCATTACCGGCATATGGAAGAAACAGCAGTAAGCACAGGGAAATATCTGCTTCTAAATCCAAAACGCAGCTATCTAACAGAACGGTTGTCAATGTGTGCACTCAACTTCCAGAGTTAAACCCGTGTGTGGATTCAGCAGTCTGCAGAGACTTTCTCTGCAGAGTCCCAAAACAGGCGTTTTCAGCCCATTACCGGCATATGGAAGAAACATCAGTAAGCACAGGGAAATATCTGCTTCTAAATCCAAAACGCAGCTATCTAACAGAACGGTTGTCAATGTGTGCACTCAACTTCCAGAGTTAAACCCGTGTGTGGATTCAGCAGTCTGCAGAGACTTTCTCTGCAGAGTCCCAAAACAGGCGTTTTCAGCCCATTACCGGCATATGGAAGAAACAGCAGTAAGCACAGGGAAATATCTGCTTCTAAATCCAAAACGCAGCTATCTAACAGAACGGTTCTCAATGTGTGCACTCAACTTCCAGAGTTAAATCCGTGTGTGGATTCAGCAGTCTGCAAACACTTTCTCTGCAGAGTCCCAAAACAGGCGTTTTCAGCCCATTACCGGCATATGGAAGAAACAGCAGTAAGCACAGGGAAATATCTGCTTCTAAATCCAAAACGCAGCTATCTAACAGAACGGTTGTCAATGTGTGCACTCAACTTCCAGAGTTAAACCCGTGTGTGGATTCAGCAGTCTGCAAACACTTTCTCTGCAGAGTCCCAAAACAGGCGTTTTCAGCCCATTACCGGCATATGGAAGAAACAGCAGTAAGCACATGGAAATATCTGCTTCTAAATCCAAAACGCAGCTATCTAACAGAACGGATGTCAATGTGTGCACTCAACTTCCAGAGTTAAACCCGTGTGTGGATTCAGCAGTCTGCAGAGACTTTCTCTGCAGAGTCCCAAAACAGGCGTTTTCAGCCCATTACCGGCATATGGAAGAAACAGCAGTAAGCACAGGGAAATATCTTCTTCTAAATCCAAAACGCAGCTATCTAACAGAACGGTTGTCAATGTGTGCACTCAACTTCCAGAGATAAACCCGTGTGTGGATTCAGCAGTCTGCAGAGACTTTCTCTGCAGAGTCCCAAAACAGGCGTTTTCAGCCCATTACCGGCATATGGAAGAAACAGCAGTAAGCACAGGGAAATATCTGCTTCTAAATCCAAAACGGAGCTACCTAACAGAACGGTTGTCAATGTGTGCACTCAACTTCCAGAGTTAAACCCGTGTGTGGATTCAGCAGTCTGCAGAGACTTTCTCTGCAGAGTCCCAAAACAGGCATTTTCAGCCCATTACCGGCATATGGAAGAAACAGCAGTAAGCACAGGGAAATATCTGCTTCTAAATCCAAAACGCAGCTATCTAACAGAACGGTTGTCAATGTGTGCACTCAACTTCCAGAGTTAAACCCGTGTGTGGTTTCAGCAGTCTGCAGAGACTTTCTCTGCAGATTCCCAAAACAGGCGTTTTCAGCCCATTACCGGCATATGGAAGAAACAGCAGTAAGCACAGGGAAATATCTGCTTCTAAATCCAAAACGCAGCTATCTAACAGAACGGTTGTCAATGTGTGCACTCAACTTGCAGAGTTAATCCGGTGTGTGGATTCAGCAGTCTGCAAACACTTTCTCTGCAGAGTCCCAAAACAGGCGTTTTCAGCCCATTACCGGCATATGGAAGAAACAGCAGTCAGCACAGGGAAATATCTGCTTCTAAATCCAAAACGCAGCTATCTAACAGAACGGTTGTCAATGTGTGCACTCAACTTCCAGAGTTAAACCCGTGTGTGGATTCGGCAGTCTGCAGAGACTTTCTCTGCAGAGTCCCAAAACAGGCGTTTTCAGCCCATTACCAGCATATGGAAGAAACAGCAGTAAGCACATGGAAATATCTGCTTCTAAATCCAAAACGCAGCTATCTAACAGAACGGTTGTCAATGTGTGCACTCAACTTCCAGAGTTAAACCCGTGTGTGGATTCAGCAGTCTGCAAACACTTTCTCTGCAGAGTCCCAAAACAGGCGTTTTCAGCCCATTACCGTCATATGGAAGAAACAGCAGTAAGCACAGGGAAATATCTGCTTCTAAATCCAAAACGCAGCTATCTAACAGAACGGTTGTCAATGTGTGCACTCAACTTCCAGAGTTAAACCCGTGTGTGGATTCAGCAGTCTGCAGAGACTTTCTCTGCAGAGTCCCAAAACAGGCGTTTTCAGCCCATTACCGGCATATGGAAGAAACAGCAGTAAGCACAGGGAAATATCTGCTTCTAAATCCAAAACGCAGCTATCTAACAGAACGGTTGTCAATGTGTGCACTCAACTTCCAGAGTTAAACCCGTGTGTGGATTCAGCAGTCTGCAGAGACTTTCTCTGCAGAGTCCCAAAACAGGCGTTTTCAGCCCATTACCGGCATATGGAAGAAACAGCAGTCAGCACAGGGAAATATCTGCTTCTAAATCCAAAACGCAGCTATCTAACAGAACGGTTGTCAATGTGTGCACTCAACTTCCAGTGTTAAACCCGTATGTGGATTCAGCAGTCTGCAAACACTTTCTCTGCAGAGTCCCAAAACAGGCGTTTTCAGCCCATTACCGGCATATGGAAGAAACAGCAGTAAGCACAGGGAAATATCTGCTTCTAAATCCAAAACGCAGCTATCTAAAAGAACGGTTGTCAATGTGTGCACTCAACTTCCAGAGTTAAACCAGTGTGTGGATTCAGCAGTCTGCAGAGACTTTCTCTGCAGAGTCCCAAAACAGGCATTTTCAGCCCATTACCGGCATACGGAAGAAACAGCAGTAAGCACAGGGAAATATCTGCTTCTCAATCCAAAACGCAGCTATCTAACAGAACGGTTCTCAATGTGTGCACTCAACTTCCAGAGTTAAATCCGTGTGTGGATTCAGCAGTCTGCAGAGACTTTCTCTGCAGAGTCCTAAAACAGGCGTTTTCAGCCCATTACCGGCATATGGAAGAAACAGCAGTAAGCACAGGGAAATATCTGCTTCTAAATCCAAAACGCAGCTATCTAACAGAACGGTTGTCAATGTGTGCACTCAACTTCCAGAGTTAAACCCGTGTGTGGATTCAGCAGTCTGCAAACACTTTCTCTGCAGAGTCCCAAAACAGGCGTTTTCAGCCCATTACCGGCATATGGAAGAAACAGCAGTAAGCACATGGAAATATCTGCTTCTAAATCCAAAACGCAGCTATCTAACAGAACGGATGTCAATGTGTGCACTCAACTTCCAGAGTTAAACCCGTGTGTGGATTCAGCAGTCTGCAGAGACTTTCTCTGCAGAGTCCCAAAACAGGCGTTTTCAGCCCATTACCGGCATATGGAAGAAACAGCAGTAAGCACAGGGAAATATCTGCTTCTAAATCCAAAACGCAGCTATCTAACAGAACGGTTGTCAATGTGTGCACTCAACTTCCAGAGTTAAACCCGTGTGTGGATTCAGCAGTCTGCAGAGACTTTCTCTGCAGAGTCCCAAAACAGGCGTTTTCAGCCCATTACCGGCATATGGAAGAAACAGCAGTAAGCACAGGGAAATATCTGCTTCTAAATCCAAAACGCAGCTATCTAACAGAACGGTTGTCAATGTGTGCACTCAACTTCCAGAGTTAAACCCGTGTGTGGATTCAGCAGTCTGCAGAGACTTTCTCTGCAGAGTCCCAAAACAGGCGTTTTCAGCCCATTACCGGCATATGGAAGAAACAGCAGTAAGCACAGGGAAATATCTGCTTCTAAATCCAAAACGCAGCTATCTAACAGAACGGTTGTCAATGTGGGCACTCAACTTCCAGAGTTAAACCCGTGTGTGGATTCAGCAGTCTGCAGAGACTTTCTCTGCAGAGTCCCAAAACAGGCGTTTTCAGCCCATTACCGGCATATGGAAGAAACAGCAGTAAGCACAGGGAAATATCTGCTTCTAAATCCAAAACGCAGCTATCTAACAGAACGGTTGTCAATGTGTGCACTCAACTTCCAGAGTTAATCCGGTGTGTGGATTCAGCAGTCTGCAAACACTTTCTCTGCAGAGTCCCAAAACAGGCGTTTTCAGCCCATTACCGGCTTAGGGAAGAAACAGCAGTAAGCACAGGGAAATATCTGCTTCTAAATCCAAAACGCAGCTATCTAACAGATCGGTTGTCAATGTGTGCACTCAACTTCCAGAGTTAAACCCGTGTGTGGATTCAGCAGTCTGCAAACACTTTCTCTGCAGAGTCCCAAAACAGGCGTTTTCAGCCCATTACCGGCCTATGGAAGAAACAGCAGTAAGCACAGGGAAATATCTGCTTCTAAATCCAAAACGCAGCTATCTAACAGAACGGTTGTCAATGTGTGCACTCAACTTCCATAGTTAAACCCGTGTGTGGATTCAGCAGTCTGCAGAGACTTTCTCTGCAGAGTCCCAAAACAGGCGTTTTCAGCCCATTACCGGCATAGGGAAGAAACAGCAGTAAGCACAGGGAAATATCTGCTTCTAAATCCAAAACGCAGCTATCTAACAGAACGGTTGTCAATGTGTGCACTCAACTTCCAGAGTTAAACCCGTGTGTGGATTCAGCAGTCTGCAGAGACTTTCTCTGCAGAGTCCCAAAACAGGCGTTTTCAGCCCATTACCGGCATATGGAAGAAACAGCAGTAAGCACAGGGAAATATCTGCTTCTAAATCCAAAACGCAGCTATCTAACAGAACGGTTGTCAATGTGTGCACTCAACTTCCAGAGTTAAACCCGTGTGTGGATTCAGCAGTCTGCAGAGACTTTCTCTGCAGAGTCCCAAAACAGGCGTTTTCAGCCCATTACCAGCATATGGAAGAAACAGCAGTAAGCACAGGGAAATATCTGCTTCTAAATCCAAAACGCAGCTATCTAACAGAACGGTTGTCAATGTGTGCACTCAACTTCCAGAGTTAAACCCGTGTGTGGATTCAGCAGTCTGCAGAGACTTTCTCTGCAGTGTACCAAAACAGGCGTTTTCAGCCCATTACCGGCATATGGAAGAAACAGCAGTAAGCACAGGGAAATATCTGCTTCTAAATCCAAAACGCAGCTATCTAACAGAACGGTTGTCAATGTGTGCACTCAACTTCCAGAGTTAAACCCGTGTGTGGATTCAGCAGTCTGCAAACACTTTCTCTGCAGAGTCCCAAAACAGGCGTTTTCAGCCCATTACCGGCATATGGAAGAAACAGCAGTAAGCACAGGGAAATATCTGCTTCTAAATCCAAAACGCAGCTATCTAACAGAACGGTTGTCAATGTGTGCACTCAACTTCCAGAGTTAAACCCGTGTGTGGATTCAGCAGTCTGCAGAGACTTTCTCTGCAGAGTCCCAAAACAGGCATTTTCAGCCCATTACCGGCATATGGAAGAAACAGCAGTAAGCACAGGGAAATATCTGCTTCTAAATCCAAAATGCAGCTATCTAACAGAACGGTTGTCAATGTGTGCACTCAACTTCCAGAGTTAAACCCGTGTGTGGATTCAGCAGTCTGCAGAGACTTTCTCTGCAGAGTCCCAAAACAGGCGTTTTCAGCCCATTACCGGCATATGGAAGAAACAGCAGTAAGCACAGGGAAATATCTGCTTCTCAATCCAAAACGCAGCTATCTAACAGAACGGTTGTCAATGTGTGCACTCAACTTCCAGGGTTAAACCCGTGTGTGGATTCAGCAGTCTGCAGAGACTTTCTCTGCAGAGTCCCAAAACAGGCGTTTTCAGCCCATTACCGGCATATGGAAGAAACAGCAGTAAGCACAGGGAAATATCTGCTTCTAAATCCAAAACGCAGCTATCTAACAGAACGGTTGTCAATGTGTGCACTCAACTTCCAGAGTTAAACCCGTGTGTGGATTCAGCAGTCTGCAGAGACTTTCTCTGCAGAGTCCCAAAACAGGCGTTTTCAGCCCATTACCGGCATATGGAAGAAACAGCAGTAAGCACAGGGAAATATCTGCTTCTAAATCCAAAACGCAGCTATCTAACAGAACGGTTGTCAATGTGTGCACTCAACTTCCAGAGTTAAACCCGTGTGTGGATTCAGCAGTCTGCAGAGACTTTCTCTGCAGAGTCCCAAAACAGGCGTTTTCAGCCCATTACCGGCATATGGAAGAAACAGCAGTAAGCACAGGGAAATATCTGCTTCTAAATCCAAAACGCAGCTATCTAACAGAACGGTTCTCAATGTGTGCACTCAACTTCCAGAGTTAAATCCGTGTGTGGATTCAGCAGTCTGCAAACACTTTCTCTGCAGAGTCCCAAAACAGGCGTTTTCAGCCCATTACCGGCATATGGAAGAAACAGCAGTAAGCACAGGGAAATATCTGCTTCTAAATCCAAAACGCAGCTATCTAACAGAACGGTTGTCAATGTGTGCACTCAACTTCCAGAGTTAAACCCGTGTGTGGATTCAGCAGTCTGCAAACACTTTCTCTGCAGAGTCCCAAAACAGGCGTTTTCAGCCCATTACCGGCATATGGAAGAAACAGCAGTAAGCACATGGAAATATCTGCTTCTAAATCCAAAACGCAGCTATCTAACAGAACGGATGTCAATGTGTGCACTCAACTTCCAGAGTTAAACCCGTGTGTGGATTCAGCAGTCTGCAGAGACTTTCTCTGCAGAGTCCCAAAACAGGCGTTTTCAGCCCATTACCGGCATATGGAAGAAACAGCAGTAAGCACAGGGAAATATCTTCTTCTAAATCCAAAACGCAGCTATCTAACAGAACGGTTGTCAATGTGTGCACTCAACTTCCAGAGATAAACCCGTGTGTGGATTCAGCAGTCTGCAGAGACTTTCTCTGCAGAGTCCCAAAACAGGCGTTTTCAGCCCATTACCGGCATATGGAAGAAACAGCAGTAAGCACAGGGAAATATCTGCTTCTAAATCCAAAACGGAGCTATCTAACAGAACGGTTGTCAATGTGTGTACTCAACTTCCAGAGTTAAACCCGTGTGTGGATTCAGCAGTCTGCAGAGACATTCTCTGCAGAGTCCCAAAACAGGCGTTTTCAGCCCATTACCGGCATATGGAAGAAACAGCAGTAAGCACAGGGAAATATCTGCTTCTAAATCCAAAACGCAGCTATCTAACAGAACGGTTGTCAATGTGTGCACTCAACTTCCAGAGTTAAACCCGTGTGTGGTTTCAGCAGTCTGCAGAGACTTTCTCTGCAGATTCCCAAAACAGGCGTTTTCAGCCCATTACCGGCATATGGAAGAAACAGCAGTAAGCACAGGGAAATATCTGCTTCTAAATCCAAAACGCAGCTATCTAACAGAACGGTTGTCAATGTGTGCACTCAACTTGCAGAGTTAATCCGGTGTGTGGATTCAGCAGTCTGCAAACACTTTCTCTGCAGAGTCCCAAAACAGGCGTTTTCAGCCCATTACCGGCATATGGAAGAAACAGCAGTAAGCACAGGGAAATATCTGCTTCTAAATCCAAAACGCAGCTATCTAACAGAACGGTTGTCAATGTGTGCACTCAACTTCCAGAGTTAAACCCGTGTGTGGATTCGGCAGTCTGCAGAGACTTTCTCTGCAGAGTCCCAAAACAGGCGTTTTCAGCCCATTACCGGCATATGGAAGAAACAGCAGTAAGCACATGGAAATATCTGCTTCTAAATCCAAAACGCAGCTATCTAACAGAACGGTTGTCAATGTGTGCACTCAACTTCCAGAGTTAAACCCGTGTGTGGATTCAGCAGTCTGCAAACACTTTCTCTGCAGAGTCCCAAAACAGGCGTTTTCAGCCCATTACCGTCATATGGAAGAAACAGCAGTAAGCACAGGGAAATATCTGCTTCTAAATCCAAAACGCAGCTATCTAACAGAACGGTTGTCAATGTGTGCACTCAACTTCCAGAGTTAAACCCGTGTGTGGATTCAGCAGTCTGCAGAGACTTTCTCTGCAGAGTCCCAAAACAGGCGTTTTCAGCCCATTACCGGCATATGGAAGAAACAGCAGTAAGCACAGGGAAATATCTGCTTCTAAATCCAAAACGCAGCTATCTAACAGAACGGTTGTCAATGTGTGCACTCAACTTCCAGAGTTAAACCCGTGTGTCGATTCAGCAGTCTGCAGAGACTTTCTCTGCAGAGTCCCAAAACAGGCGTTTTCAGCCCATTACCGGCATATGGAAGAAACAGCAGTAAGCACAGGGAAATATCTGCTTCTAAATCCAAAACGCAGCTATCTAACAGAACGGTTGTCAATGTGTGCACTCAACTTCCAGTGTTAAACCCGTATGTGGATTCAGCAGTCTGCAAACACTTTCTCTGCAGAGTCCCAAAACAGGCGTTTTCAGCCCATTACCGGCATATGGAAGAAACAGCAGTAAGCACAGGGAAATATCTGCTTCTAAATCCAAAACGCAGCTATCTAAAAGAACGGTTGTCAATGTGTGCACTCAACTTCCAGAGTTAAACCAGTGTGTGGATTCAGCAGTCTGCAGAGACTTTCTCTGCAGAGTCCCAAAACAGGCATTTTCAGCCCATTACCGGCATACGGAAGAAACAGCAGTAAGCACAGGGAAATATCTGCTTCTCAATCCAAAACGCAGCTATCTAACAGAACGGTTCTCAATGTGTGCACTCAACTTCCAGAGTTAAATCCGTGTGTGGATTCAGCAGTCTGCAGAGACTTTCTCTGCAGAGTCCCAAAACAGGCGTTTTCAGCCCATTACCGGCATATGGAAGAAACAGCAGTAAGCACAGGGAAATATCTGCTTCTAAATCCAAAACGCAGCTATCTAACAGAACGGTTGTCAATGTGTGCACTCAACTTCCAGAGTTAAACCCGTGTGTGGATTCAGCAGTCTGCAAACACTTTCTCTGCAGAGTCCCAAAACAGGCGTTTTCAGCCCATTACCGGCATATGGAAGAAACAGCAGTAAGCACATGGAAATATCTGCTTCTAAATCCAAAACGCAGCTATCTAACAGAACGGATGTCAATGTGTGCACTCAACTTCCAGAGTTAAACCCGTGTGTGGATTCAGCAGTCTGCAGAGACTTTCTCTGCAGAGTCCCAAAACAGGCGTTTTCAGCCCATTACCGGCATATGGAAGAAACAGCAGTAAGCACAGGGAAATATCTGCTTCTAAATCCAAAACGCAGCTATCTAACAGAACGGTTGTCAATGTGTGCACTCAACTTCCAGAGTTAAACCCGTGTGTGGATTCAGCAGTCTGCAGAGACTTTCTCTGCAGAGTCCCAAAACAGGCGTTTTCAGCCCATTCCCGGCATATGGAAGAAACAGCAGTAAGCACAGGGAAATATCTGCTTCTAAATCCAAAACGCAGCTATCTAACAGAACGGTTGTCAATGTGTGCACTCAACTTCCAGAGTTAAACCCGTGTGTGGATTCAGCAGTCTGCAGAGACTTTCTCTGCAGAGTCCCAAAACAGGCGTTTTCAGCCCATTACTGGCATATGGAAGAAACAGCAGTAAGCACAGGGAAATATCTGCTTCTAAATCCAAAACGCAGCTATCTAACAGAACGGTTGTCAATGTGTGCACTCAACTTCCAGAGTTAAACCCGTGTGTGGATTCAGCAGTCTGCAAACACTTTCTCTGCAGAGTCCCAAAACAGGCGTTTTCAGCCCATTACCGGCATATGGAAGAAACAGCAGTAAGCACAGGGAAATATCTGCTTCTAAATCCAAAACGCAGCTATCTAACAGAACGGTTGTCAATGTGTGCACTCAACTTGCAGAGTTAATCCGGTGTGTGGATTCAGCAGTCTGCAAACACTTTCTCTGCAGAGTCCCAAAACAGGCGTTTTCAGCCCATTACCGGCATATGGAAGAAACAGCAGTAAGCACAGGGAAATATCTGCTTCTAAATCCAAAACGCAGCTATCTAACAGAACGGTTGTCAATGTGTGCACTCAACTTCCAGAGTTAAACCCGTGTGTGGATTCGGCAGTCTGCAGAGACTTTCTCTGCAGAGTCCCAAAACAGGCGTTTTCAGCCCATTACCGGCATATGGAAGAAACAGCAGTAAGCACATGGAAATATCTGCTTCTAAATCCAAAACGCAGCTATCTAACAGAACGGTTGTCAATGTGTGCACTCAACTTCCAGAGTTAAACCCGTGTGTGGATTCAGCAGTCTGCAGAGACTTTCTCTGCAGAGTCCCAAAACAGGCGTTTTCAGCCCATTACCGGCATATGGAAGAAACAGCAGTAAGCACAGGGAAATATCTGCTTCTAAATCCAAAACGCAGCTATCTAACAGAACGGTTGTCAATGTGTGCACTCAACTTCCAGAGTTAAACCCGTATGTGGATTCAGCAGTCTGCAGAGACTTTCTCTGCAGAGTCCCAAAACAGGCGTTTTCAGCCCATTACCGGCATATGGAAGAAACAGCAGTAAGCACAGGGAAATATCTGCTTCTAAATCCAAAACGCAGCTATCTAACAGAACGGTTGTCAATGTGTGCACTCAACTTCCAGAGTTAAACCCGTGTGTGGATTCAGCAGTCTGCAAACACTTTCTCTGCAGAGTCCCAAAACAGGCGTTTTCAGCCCGTTACCGGCATATGGAAGAAACAGCAGTAAGCACAGGGAAATATCTGCTTCTAAATCCAAAACGCAGCTATCTAACAGAACGGTTGTCAATGTGTGCACTCAATTTCCAGAGTTAATCCGGTGTGTGCATTCAGCAGTCTGCAAACACTTTCTCTGCAGAGTCCCAAAACAGGCGTTTTCAGCCCATTACCGGCATATGGAAGAAACAGCAGTAAGCACAGGGAAATATCTGCTTCTAAATCCAAAACGCAGCTATCTAACAGAACGGTTGTCAATGTGTGCACTCAACTTCCAGAGTTAAACCCGTGTGTGGATTCAGCAGTCTGCAAACACTTTCTCTGCAGAGTCCCAAAACAGGCGTTTTCAGTCCATTACCGGCATATGGAAGAAACAGCAGTAAGCACAGGGAAATATCTGCTTCTAAATCCAAAACGCAGCTATCTAACAGAACGGTTGTCAATGTGTGCACTCAACTTCCAGAGTTAAACCCGTGTGTGGATTCAGCAGTCTGCAGAGACTTTCTCTGCAGAGTCCCAAAACAGGCGTTTTCAGCCCATTACCGGCATAGGGAAGAAACAGCAGTAAGCACAGGGAAATATCTGCTTCTAAATCCAAAACGCAGCTATCTAACAGAACGGTTGTCAATGTGTGCACTCAACTTCCAGAGTTAAACCCGTGTGTGGATTCAGCAGTCTGCAGAGACTTTCTCTGCAGAGTCCCAAAACAGGCGTTTTCAGCCCATTACCGGCATATGGAAGAAACAGCAGTAAGCACAGGGAAATATCTGCTTCTAAATCCAAAACGCCGCTATCTAACAGAACGGTTGTCAATGTGTGCACTCAACTTCCAGAGTTAAACCCGTGTGTGGATTCAGCAGTCTGCAGAGACTTTCTCTGCAGAGTCCCAAAACAGGTGTTTTCAGCCCATTACCGGCCTATGGAAGAAACAGCAGTAAGCACAGGGAAATATCTGCTTCTAAATCCAAAACGCAGCTATCTAACAGAACGGTTGTCAATGTGTGCACTCAACTTCCAGAGTTAAACCCGTGTGTGGATTCAGCAGTCTGCAGAGACTTTCTCTGCAGAGTCCCAAAACAGGCGTTTTCAGCCCATTACCGGCATATGGAAGAAACAGCAGTAAGCACAGGGAAATATCTGCTTCTAAATCCAAAACGCAGCTATCTAACAGAACGGTTGTCAATGTGTGCACTCAACTTCCAGAGTTAAACCCGTGTGTGGATTCAGCAGTCTGCAGAGACTTTCTCTGCAGAGTCCCAAAACAGGCGTTTTCAGCCCATTACCGGCATATGGAAGAAACAGCAGTAAGCACAGGGAAATATCTGCTTCTAAATCCAAAACGCAGCTATCTAACAGAACGGTTGTCAATGTGTGCACTCAACTTCCAGAGTTAAACCCGTGTGTGGATTCAGCAGTCTGCAGAGACTTTCTCTGCAGAGTCCCAAAACAGGCGTTTTCAGCCCATTACCGGCATATGGAAGAAACAGCAGTAAGCACAGGGAAATATCTGCTTCTAAATCCAAAACGCAGCTATCTAACAGAACGGTTGTCAATGTGTGCACTCAACTTCCAGAGTTAAACCCGTGTGTGGATTCAGCAGTCTGCAGAGACTTTCTCTGCAGAGTCCCAAAACAGGCGTTTTCAGCCCATTACCGGCATATGGAAGAAACAGCAGTAAGCACAGGGAAATATCTGCTTCTAAATCCAAAACGCAGCTATCTAACAGAACGGTTGTCAATGTGTGCACTCAACTTCCAGAGTTAAACCCGTGTGTGGATTCAGCAGTCTGCAGAGACTTTCTCTGCAGAGTCCCAAAACAGGCGTTTTCAGCCCATTACCGGCATATGGAAGAAACAGCAGTAAGCACAGGGAAATATCTGCTTCTAAATCCAAAACGCAGCTATCTAACAGAACGGTTGTCAATGTGTGCACTCAACTTCCAGAGTTAAACCCGTGTGTGGATTCGGCAGTCTGCAGAGACTTTCTCTGCAGAGTCCCAAAACAGGCGTTTTCAGCCCATTACCGGCATATGGAAGAAACAGCAGTAAGCACAGGGAAATATCTGCTTCTAAATCCAAAACGCAGCTATCTAACAGAACGGTTGTCAATGTGTGCACTCAACTTCCAGAGTTAAACCCGTGTGTGGATTCAGCAGTCTGCAGAGACTTTCTCTGCAGAGTCCCAAAACAGGCGTTTTCAGCCCATTACCGGCATATGGAAGAAACAGCAGTAAGCACAGGGAAATATCTGCTTCTAAATCCAAAACGCAGCTATCTAACAGAACGGTTGTCAATGTGTGCACTCAACTTCCAGAGTTAAACCCGTATGTGGATTCAGCAGTCTGCAGAGACTTTCTCTGCAGAGTCCCAAAACAGGCGTTTTCAGCCCATTACCGGCATATGGAAGAAACAGCAGTAAGCACAGGGAAATATCTGCTTCTAAATCCAAAACGCAGCTATCTAACAGAACGGTTGTCAATGTGTGCACTCAACTTCCAGAGTTAAACCCGTGTGTGGATTCAGCAGTCTGCAAACACTTTCTCTGCAGAGTCCCAAAACAGGCGTTTTCAGCCCGTTACCGGCATATGGAAGAAACAGCAGTAAGCACAGGGAAATATCTGCTTCTAAATCCAAAACGCAGCTATCTAACAGAACGGTTGTCAATGTGTGCACTCAATTTCCAGAGTTAATCCGGTGTGTGCATTCAGCAGTCTGCAAACACTTTCTCTGCAGAGTCCCAAAACAGGCGTTTTCAGCCCATTACCGGCATATGGAAGAAACAGCAGTAAGCACAGGGAAATATCTGCTTCTAAATCCAAAACGCAGCTATCTAACAGAACGGTTGTCAATGTGTGCACTCAACTTCCAGAGTTAAACCCGTGTGTGGATTCAGCAGTCTGCAAACACTTTCTCTGCAGAGTCCCAAAACAGGCGTTTTCAGTCCATTACCGGCATATGGAAGAAACAGCAGTAAGCACAGGGAAATATCTGCTTCTAAATCCAAAACGCAGCTATCTAACAGAACGGTTGTCAATGTGTGCACTCAACTTCCAGAGTTAAACCCGTGTGTGGATTCAGCAGTCTGCAGAGACTTTCTCTGCAGAGTCCCAAAACAGGCGTTTTCAGCCCATTACCGGCATAGGGAAGAAACAGCAGTAAGCACAGGGAAATATCTGCTTCTAAATCCAAAACGCAGCTATCTAACAGAACGGTTGTCAATGTGTGCACTCAACTTCCAGAGTTAAACCCGTGTGTGGATTCAGCAGTCTGCAGAGACTTTCTCTGCAGAGTCCCAAAACAGGCGTTTTCAGCCCATTACCGGCATATGGAAGAAACAGCAGTAAGCACAGGGAAATATCTGCTTCTAAATCCAAAACGCCGCTATCTAACAGAACGGTTGTCAATGTGTGCACTCAACTTCCAGAGTTAAACCCGTGTGTGGATTCAGCAGTCTGCAGAGACTTTCTCTGCAGAGTCCCAAAACAGGTGTTTTCAGCCCATTACCGGCCTATGGAAGAAACAGCAGTAAGCACAGGGAAATATCTGCTTCTAAATCCAAAACGCAGCTATCTAACAGAACGGTTGTCAATGTGTGCACTCAACTTCCAGAGTTAAACCCGTGTGTGGATTCAGCAGTCTGCAGAGACTTTCTCTGCAGAGTCCCAAAACAGGCGTTTTCAGCCCATTACCGGCATATGGAAGAAACAGCAGTAAGCACAGGGAAATATCTGCTTCTAAATCCAAAACGCAGCTATCTAACAGAACGGTTGTCAATGTGTGCACTCAACTTCCAGAGTTAAACCCGTGTGTGGATTCAGCAGTCTGCAGAGACTTTCTCTGCAGAGTCCCAAAACAGGCGTTTTCAGCCCATTACCGGCATATGGAAGAAACAGCAGTAAGCACAGGGAAATATCTGCTTCTAAATCCAAAACGCAGCTATCTAACAGAACGGTTGTCAATGTGTGCACTCAATTTCCAGAGTTAAACCCGTGTGTGGATTCAGCAGTCTGCAGAGACTTTCTCTGCAGAGTCCCAAAACAGGCGTTTTCAGCCCATTACCGGCATATGGAAGAAACAGCAGTAAGCACAGGGAAATATCTGCTTCTAAATCCAAAACGCAGCTATCTAACAGAACGGTTGTCAATGTGTGCACTCAACTTCCAGAGTTAAACCCGTGTGTGGATTCAGCAGTCTGCAGAGACTTTCTCTGCAGAGTCCCAAAACAGGCGTTTTCAGCCCATTACCGGCATATGGAAGAAACAGCAGTAAGCACAGGGAAATATCTGCTTCTAAATCCAAAACGCAGCTATCTAACAGAACGGTTGTCAATGTGTGCACTCAACTTCCAGAGTTAAACCCGTGTGTGGATTCAGCAGTCTGCAGAGACTTTCTCTGCAGAGTCCCAAAACAGGCGTTTTCAGCCCATTACCGGCATATGGAAGAAACAGCAGTAAGCACAGGGAAATATCTGCTTCTAAATCCAAAACGCAGCTATCTAACAGAACGGTTGTCAATGTGTGCACTCAACTTCCAGAGTTAAACCCGTGTGTGGATTCAGCAGTCTGCAGAGACTTTCTCTGCAGAGTCCCAAAACAGGCGTTTTCAGCCCATTAACGGCATATGGAAGAAACAGCAGTAAGCACAGGGAAATATCTGCTTCTAAATCCAAAACGCAGCTATCTAACAGAACGGTTGTCAATGTGTGCACTCAACTTCCAGAGTTAAACCCGTGTGTGGATTCAGCAGTCTGCAGAGACTTTCTCTGCAGAGTCCCAAAACAGGCGTTTTCAGCCCATTACCGGCATATGGAAGAAACAGCAGTAAGCACAGGGAAATATTGCTTCTAAATCCAAAACGCAGCTATCTAACAGAACGGTTGTCAATGTGTGCACTCAACTTCCAGAGTTAAACCCGTGTGTGGATTCAGCAGTCTGCAGAGACTTTCTCTGCAGAGTCCCAAAACAGGCGTTTTCAGCCCATTACCGGCATATGGAAGAAACAGCAGTAAGCACAGGGAAATATCTGCTTCTAAATCCAAAACGCAGCTATCTAACAGAACGGTTGTCAATGTGTGCACTCAACTTCCAGAGTTAAACCCGTGTGTGGATTCAGCAGTCTGCAGAGACTTTCTCTGCAGAGTCCCAAAACAGGCGTTTTCAGCCCATTACCGGCATATGGAAGAAACAGCAGTAAGCACAGGGAAATATCTGCTTCTAAATCCAAAACGCAGCTATCTAACAGAACGGTTGTCAATGTGTGCACTCAACTTCCAGTGTTAAACCCGTATGTGGATTCAGCAGTCTGCAAACACTTTCTCTGCAGAGTCCCAAAACAGGCGTTTTCAGCCCATTACCGGCATATGGAAGAAACAGCAGTAAGCACAGGAAAATATCTGCTTCTAAATCCAAAACGCAGCTATCTAACAGAACGGTTGTCAATGTGTGCACTCAACTTCCAGAGTTAAACACGTGTGTGGATTCAGCAGTCTGCAGAGACTTTCTCTGCAGAGTCCCAAAACAGGCGTTTTCAGCCCATTACCGGCATATGGAAGAAACAGCAGTAAGCACAGGGAAATATCTGCTTCTAAATCCAAAACGCAGCTATCTAACAGAACGGTTCTCAATGTGTGCACTCAACTTCCAGAGTTAAACCCGTGTGTGGATTCAGCAGTCTGCAGAGACTTTCTCTGCAGAGTCCCAAAACAGGCGTTTTCAGCCCATTACCGGCATATGGAAGAAACAGCAGTAAGCACAGGGAAATATCTGCTTCTAAATCCAAAACGCAGCTATCTAACAGAACGGTTGTCAATGTGTGCACTCAACTTCCAGAGTTAAACCCGTGTGTGGATTCAGCAGTCTGCAGAGACTTTCTCTGCAGAGTCCCAAAACAGGCGTTTTCAGCCCATTACCGGCATATGGAAGAAACAGCAGTAAGCACAGGGAAATATCTGCTTCTAAATCCAAAACGCAGCTATCTAACAGAACGGTTTTGTCAATGTGTGCACTCAACTTCCAGAGTTAAACCCGTGTGTGGATTCAGCAGTCTGCAGAGACTTTCTCTGCAGAGTCCCAAAACAGGCGTTTTCAGCCCATTACCGGCATATGGAAGAAACAGCAGTAAGCACAGGGAAATATCTGCTTCTAAATCCAAAACGCAGCTATCTAACAGAACGGTTGTCAATGTGTGCACTCAACTTCCAGAGTTAAACCCGTGTGTGGATTCAGCAGTCTGCAGAGACTTTCTCTGCAGAGTCCCAAAACAGGCGTTTTCAGCCCATTACCGGCATATGGAAGAAACAGCAGTAAGCACAGGGAAATATCTGCTTCTAAATCCAAAACGCAGCTATCTAACAGAACGGTTGTCAATGTGTGCACTCAACTTCCAGTGTTAAACCCGTATGTGGATTCAGCAGTCTGCAAACACTTTCTCTGCAGAGTCTCAAAACAGGCGTTTTCAGCCCATTACCGGCATATGGAAGAAACAGCAGTAAGCACAGGAAAATATCTGCTTCTAAATCCAAAACGCAGCTATCTAACAGAACGGTTGTCAATGTGTGCACTCAACTTCCAGAGTTAAACCAGTGTGTGGATTCAGCAGTCTGCAGAGACTTTCTCTGCAGAGTCCCCAAAACAGGCGTTTTCAGCCCATTACCGGCATATGGAAGAAACAGCAGTAAGCACAGGGAAATATCTGCTTCTAAATCCAAAACGCAGCTATCTAACAGAACGGTTGTCAATGTGTGCACTCAACTTCCAGAGTTAAACCCGTGTGTGGATTCAGCAGTCTGCAGAGACTTTCTCTGCAGAGTCCCAAAACAGGCGTTTTCAGCCCATTACCGGCATATGGAAGAAACAGCAGTAAGCACAGGGAAATATCTGCTTCTAAATCCAAAACGCAGCTATCTAACAGAACGGTTGTCAATGTGTGCACTCAACTTCCAGAGTTAAACCCGTGTGTGGATTCAGCAGTCTGCAGAGACTTTCTCTGCAGAGTCCCAAAACAGGCGTTTTCAGCCCATTACCGGCATATGGAAGAAACAGCAGTAAGCACAGGGAAATATCTGCTTCTAAATCCAAAACGCAGCTATCTAACAGAACGGTTGTCAATGTGTGCACTCAACTTCCAGAGTTAAACCCGTGTGTGGATTCAGCAGTCTGCAGAGACTTTCTCTGCAGAGTCCCAAAACAGGCGTTTTCAGCCCATTACCGGCATAGGGAAGAAACAGCAGTAAGCACAGGGAAATATCTGCTTCTAAATCCAAAACGCAGCTATCTAACAGAACGGTTGTCAATGTGTGCACTCAACTTCCAGAGTTAAAACCCGTGTGTGGATTCAGCAGTCTGCAGAGACTTTCTCTGCAGAGTCCCAAAACAGGCGTTTTCAGCCCATTACCGGCATATGGAAGAAACAGCAGTAAGCACAGGGAAATATCTGCTTCTAAATCCAAAACGCCGCTATCTAACAGAACGGTTGTCAATGTGTGCACTCAACTTCCAGAGTTAAAACCCGTGTGTGGATTCAGCAGTCTGCAGAGACTTTCTCTGCAGAGTCCCAAAACAGGTGTTTTCAGCCCATTACCGGGCCTATGGAAGAAACAGCAGTAAGCACAGGGAAATAATCTGCTTCTAAATCCAAAACGCAGCTATCTAACAGAACGGTTGTCAATGTGTGCACTCAACTTCCAGAGTTAAAACCCGTGTGTGGATTCAGCAGTCTGCAGAGACTTTCTCTGCAGAGTCCCAAAACAGGCGTTTTCAGCCCATTAACCGGCATATGGAAGAAACAGCAGTAAGCACAGGGAAATATCTGCTTCTAAATCCAAAACGCAGCTATCTAACAGAACGGTTGTCAATGTGTGCACTCAACTTCCAGAGTTAAACCCGTGTGTGGATTCAGCAGTCCTGCAGAGACTTTCTCTGCAGAGTCCCAAAACAGGCGTTTTCAGCCCATTACCGGCATATGGAAGAAACAGCAGTAAGCACAGGGAAATATCTGCTTCTAAATCCAAAACGCAGCTATCTAACAGAACGGTTGTCAATGTGTGCACTCATTTCCAGAGTTAAACCCGTGTGTGGATTCAGCAGTCTGCAGAGACTTTCTCTGCAGAGTCCCAAAACAGGCGTTTTCAGCCCATTACCGGCATATGGAAGAAACAGCAGTAAGCACAGGGAAATATCTGCTTCTAAATCCAAAACGCAGCTATCTAACAGAACGGTTGTCAATGTGTGCACTCAACTTCCAGAGTTAAACCCGTGTGTGGATTCAGCAGTCTGCAGAGACTTTCTCTGCAGAGTCCCAAAACAGGCGTTTTCAGCCCATTACCGGCATATGGAAGAAACAGCAGTAAGCACAGGGAAATATCTGCTTCTAAATCCAAAACGCAGCTATCTAACAGAACGGTTGTCAATGTGTGCACTCAACTTCCAGAGTTAAACCCGTGTGTGGATTCAGCAGTCTGCAGAGACTTTCTCTGCAGAGTCCCAAAACAGGCGTTTTCAGCCCATTACCGGCATATGGAAGAAACAGCAGTAAGCACAGGGAAATATCTGCTTCTAAATCCAAAACGCAGCTATCTAACAGAACGGTTGTCAATGTGTGCACTCAACTTCCAGAGTTAAACCCGTGTGTGGATTCGGCAGTCTGCAGAGACTTTCTCTGCAGAGTCCCAAAACAGGCGTTTTTCAGCCCATTACCGGCATATGGAAGAAACAGCAGTAAGCACAGGGAAATATCTGCTTCTAAATCCAAAACGCAGCTATCTAACAGAACGGTTGTCAATGTGTGCACTCAACTTCCAGAGTTAAACCCGTGTGTGGATTCAGCAGTCTGCAGAGACTTTCTCTGCAGAGTCCCAAAACAGGCGTTTTCAGCCCATTACCCGGCATATGGAAGAAACAGCAGTAAGCACAGGGAAATATCTGCTTCTAAATCCAAAACGCAGCTATCTAACAGAACGGTTGTCAATGTGTGCACTCAACTTCCAGAGTTAAACCCGTATGTGGATTCAGCAGTCTGCAGAGACTTTCTCTGCAGAGTCCCAAAACAGGCGTTTTCAGCCCATTACCGGCATATGGAAGAAACAGCAGTAAGCACAGGGAAATATCTGCTTCTAAATCCAAAACGCAGCTATCTAACAGAACGGTTGTCAATGTGTGCACTCAACTTCCAGAGTTAAACCCGTGTGTGGATTCAGCAGTCTGCAAACACTTTCTCTGCAGAGTCCCAAAACAGGCGTTTTCAGCCCGTTAACCGGCATATGGAAGAAACAGCAGTAAGCACAGGGAAATATCTGCTTCTAAATCCAAAACGCAGCTATCTAACAGAACGGTTGTCAATGTGTGCACTCAATTTCCAGAGTTAATCCGGTGTGTGCATTCAGCAGTCTGCAAACACTTTCTCTGCAGAGTCCCAAAACAGGCGTTTTCAGCCCATTACCGGCATATGGAAGAAACAGCAGTAAGCACAGGGAAATATCTGCTTCTAAATCCAAAACGCAGCTATCTAACAGAACGGTTGTCAATGTGTGCACTCAACTTCCAGAGTTAAACCCGTGTGTGGATTCAGCAGTCTGCAAACACTTTCTCTGCAGAGTCCCAAAACAGGCGTTTTCAGTCCATTACCGGCATATGGAAGAAACAGCAGTAAGCACAGGGAAATATCTGCTTCTAAATCCAAAACGCAGCTATCTAACAGAACGGTTGTCAATGTGTGCACTCAACTTCCAGAGTTAAACCCGTGTGTGGATTCAGCAGTCTGCAGAGACTTTCTCTGCAGAGTCCCAAAACAGGCGTTTTCAGCCCATTACCGGCATAGGGAAGAAACAGCAGTAAGCACAGGGAAATATCTGCTTCTAAATCCAAAACGCAGCTATCTAACAGAACGGTTGTCAATGTGTGCACTCAACTTCCAGAGTTAAACCCGTGTGTGGATTCAGCAGTCTGCAGAGACTTTCTCTGCAGAGTCCCAAAACAGGCGTTTTCAGCCCATTACCGGCATATGGAAGAAACAGCAGTAAGCACAGGGAAATATCTGCTTCTAAATCCAAAACGCCGCTATCTAACAGAACGGTTGTCAATGTGTGCACTCAACTTCCAGAGTTAAACCCGTGTGTGGATTCAGCAGTCTGCAGAGACTTTCTCTGCAGAGTCCCAAAACAGGTGTTTTCAGCCCATTACCGGCCTATGGAAGAAACAGCAGTAAGCACAGGGAAATATCTGCTTCTAAATCCAAAACGCAGCTATCTAACAGAACGGTTGTCAATGTGTGCACTCAACTTCCAGAGTTAAACCCGTGTGTGGATTCAGCAGTCTGCAGAGACTTTCTCTGCAGAGTCCCAAAACAGGCGTTTTCAGCCCATTACCGGCATATGGAAGAAAACAGCAGTAAGCACAGGGAAATATCTGCTTCTAAATCCAAAACGCAGCTATCTAACAGAACGGTTGTCAATGTGTGCACTCATACTTCCAGAGTTAAACCCGTGTGTGGATTCAGCAGTCTGCAGAGACTTTCTCTGCAGAGTCCCAAAACAGGCGTTTTCAGCCCATTACCGGCATATGGAAGAAACAGCAGTAAGCACAGGGAAATATCTGCTTCTAAATCCAAAACGCAGCTATCTAACAGAACGGTTGTCAATGTGTGCACTCAATTTCCAGAGTTAAACCCGTGTGTGGATTCAGCAGTCTGCAGAGACTTTCTGCAGAGTCCCCAAAACAGACGTTTTCAGCCCATTACCGGCATATGGAAGAAACAGCAGTAAGCACAGGGAAATATCTGCTTCTAAATCCAAAACGCAGCTATCTAACAGAACGGTTGTCAATGTGTGCACTCAACTTCCAGAGTTAAACCCGTGTGTGGATTCAGCAGTCTGCAGAGGACTTTCTCTGCAGAGTCCCAAAACAGGCGTTTTCAGCCCATTACCGGCATATGGAAGAAACAGCAGTAAGCACAGGGAAATATCTGCTTCTAAATCCAAAACGCAGCTATCTAACAGAACGGTTGTCAATGTGTGCACTCAACTTCCAGAGTTAAACCCGTGTGTGGATTCAGCAGTCTGCAGAGACTTTCTCTGCAGAGTCCCAAAACAGGCGTTTTCAGCCCATTACCGGCATATGGAAGAAACAGCAGTAAGCACAGGGAAATATCTGCTTCTAAATCCAAAACGCAGCTATCTAACAGAACGGTTGTCAATGTGTGCACTCAACTTCCAGAGTTAAACCCGTGTGTGGATTCGGCAGTCTGCAGAGACTTTCTCTGCAGAGTCCCAAAACAGGCGTTTTCAGCCCATTAACGGCATATGGAAGAAACAGCAGTAAGCACAGGGAAATATCTGCTTCTAAATCCAAAACGCAGCTATCTAACAGAACGGTTGTCAATGTGTGCACTCAACTTCCAGAGTTAAACCCGTGTGTGGATTCAGCAGTCTGCAGAGACTTTCTCTGCAGAGTCCCAAAACAGGCGTTTTCAGCCCATTACCGGCATATGGAAGAAACAGCAGTAAGCACAGGGAAATATTGCTTCTAAATCCAAAACGCAGCTATCTAACAGAACGGTTGTCAATGTGTGCACTCAACTTCCAGAGTTAAACCCGTGTGTGGATTCAGCAGTCTGCAGAGACTTTCTCTGCAGAGTCCCAAAACAGGCGTTTTCAGCCCATTACCGGCATATGGAAGAAACAGCAGTAAGCACAGGGAAATATCTGCTTCTAAATCCAAAACGCAGCTATCTAACAGAACGGTTGTCAATGTGTGCACTCAACTTCCAGAGTTAAACCCGTGTGTGGATTCAGCAGTCTGCAGAGACTTTCTCTGCAGAGTCCCAAAACAGGCGTTTTCAGCCCATTACCGGCATATGGAAGAAACAGCAGTAAGCACAGGGAAATATCTGCTTCTAAATCCAAAACGCAGCTATCTAACAGAACGGTTGTCAATGTGTGCACTCAACTTCCAGTGTTAAACCCGTATGTGGATTCAGCAGTCTGCAAACACTTTCTCTGCAGAGTCCCAAAACAGGCGTTTTCAGCCCATTACCGGCATATGGAAGAAACAGCAGTAAGCACAGGAAAATATCTGCTTCTAAATCCAAAACGCAGCTATCTAACAGAACGGTTGTCAATGTGTGCACTCAACTTCCAGAGTTAAACACGTGTGTGGATTCAGCAGTCTGCAGAGACTTTCTCTGCAGAGTCCCAAAACAGGCGTTTTCAGCCCATTACCGGCATATGGAAGAAACAGCAGTAAGCACAGGGAAATATCTGCTTCTAAATCCAAAACGCAGCTATCTAACAGAACGGTTCTCAATGTGTGCACTCAACTTCCAGAGTTAAACCCGTGTGTGGATTCAGCAGTCTGCAGAGACTTTCTCTGCAGAGTCCCAAAACAGGCGTTTTCAGCCCATTACCGGCATATGGAAGAAACAGCAGTAAGCACAGGGAAATATCTGCTTCTAAATCCAAAACGCAGCTATCT